>NC_141687.1:718658707-718928707 GCF_964263255.1 Lissotriton vulgaris
GGCAAAGGAGAGGTCAGCATTCTCCACACCAGATGGGCAGTTCCAGTTCCATGTTATGCCCTTTGGGATGAAGAATGCCTCTGCCACCTTTCAGAGGTTGGTCAATCAGGTGGTGGTTCGACTGGATGGGTTCAGTGCCGCCTACCTGGATGACATTGCAGTGTTCAGTGCCAGTTGGGAGGAACATCTGCACCACCTCTGGGAAGTGTTGTTGGTGCTGCGGAAGGCAGGCCTCACGATCAAGGCGAGTACGTGCCAGATCAGGCAGGGTCGCGGTGTACTTGGGACACCAAGTTCGGAGCAGCCAGGTGGCGCCCCTAGAACCCAAGATTGAAACAATCCTGGCTTGGGAGCCACCCAAAACTCAGACAGAGGTGAGGGCCTTTTTATGACTCACAGGGTATTACAGGAGGTTTGTCAAGAGGTATGGCAATATTGTTGCACCCTTGACATAGCTGACTTCCAGGAAGCAGCCCAAGAAGGTGATCTGGACTGACACCTGTCAGAAAGCGTTTGAGGCCCTGAAAGCTGCCATGTGTATGGCGCCCGTGTTCAGGGCACCCAACTTTTCAAGTGAGTTTATCATTCAGACAGACTCTTCAGAGCATGGTGTGGGGGCTGTTCTGTCACGGATGAGTGAGGGGGGCCTAGGTAAACCTGTAGCCTTCATCAGTAGGAGGTTACTTCCACGGGAACAGAGGTGGAGTGCTATTGAGCGTGAGGCATTTGCTGTGGTCTGAGCACTGAAGAAGCTGAGACCATACCTGTTTGGGACTCACTTCCGGGTTCAGACAGACCACAGGCCCCTCAGATGGTTGATGCAAATGAGGGGTGAGAATCCAAAGCTGTTGAGGTTATCTATTTCCCTACAGGGTATGGACTTTACGGTGGAACACCGCCCTGGTACAGAACACGCCAACACTGATGATCTGTCCAGATTTTTTCACCTTAGTGAAGAGAACTCCCAGGAGTTAGGGTAGTTCTACCCACATTTCAGCTGGAGGGGACACGTTTTAGACATGGCACCATTGGCGTGGGTTTCCCTTCCATTTTTAGTGTTTCCTCATGTATTTTTGCTGGTGTTTGATGCTTTGGGCACTGTGCCACTGTTGTCCTGTGCCACAGTACAAGTGCTCCCTATTGTAAATTGATGTATTAATCAGTGGTTCCATGTTTGGCTATTTGGCTCACTTGTCAGACCCTAGTCTAGTGCACTGAGTGTGCCCAGGGCGTGTAAATCCAAATGCTGCTCGTGGGACTGCAGCACTGGTTGTGCCACCCACAGAGGCAGCCTTGTTAAATATGTCTAAGGTCTGCCATTGCAGACCCTGCGTGCAGTCTGGTACTGTCATGCTGACTGGGCAAGTGCACCCACTTGCCAGTCCCTAAACCTTCCCTTTTCTTCATATCAGTTACCCCTATGGTAGGCCCAATGGCAGGGTGCATTGTAAGCATTCGGTAGGACAAGCCCTGATGTGTGTGGCATGTCCTAATAGTGAATTACAGCCATATTTGTTTTTCACTATTGCAAGGCTACCTGTTCTCCATAG
This sequence comes from Lissotriton vulgaris, assembly GCF_964263255.1. Taxonomy (NCBI): domain Eukaryota; kingdom Metazoa; phylum Chordata; class Amphibia; order Caudata; family Salamandridae; genus Lissotriton; species Lissotriton vulgaris. The sequence goes on from NC_141687.1 coordinate 718,660,258, forward strand.
ACCAGAATGGGCTGTTAGAATTATTACATTTTTTAATCGTAACTGACTCAGAGAACATGGTAGAAATTCGAGTTTAGGATGCCTGGACTAAGATAAAATACATCTTTTAGTGAAGTTTAACCTTCTGTGTTTGCAAATACCACTTTTAGAAAGTAGGTATTTGCTTGTCAAACCTTTCAAACCTGCATCTGCTAGGTTGTGTATTCCTTTGTCTGGTTTTGTGATTGGCAGGGCTGGGGGGTTCCGAGAGACAGGATGAGTCAGCCCAGTGGTGAATAGAGAGATCTGCATCTAGATGGGAGAGAGGAGTTGCACCTGAACCTTGAATAGGGCTGTGCCTGCCGTCCACAATGCTGGCTCCCCCTCCTGGGATGCGGCTGATGTCTCTGCTCTGCACACTGAAAGAAGAGAAGGAGTCCTGTCAACAAAGTGCTCCAGGACTGTACTTGCCTTCCACAATGCTGGCTCCACCTCCTGTGGGGCGTCTGATGTTTCTGCCCTGCACTTTGAAAGGAAAGGAGAAGTCTGGTAAACAGAGTGCTTCAGAACTGGTTTGGACTGGGCAAAGCCCCCTCTTCCCTCAGAGAACAAAGGATTTTGGGGTATAAATATTGGGACCCTGATCCCATGAAATTAGATCACTTTGGACTAAAAAAAGAAACCTTTACTGAGGAGAGGAACCGGAAGAACCTTAGGAGAGACTATTCCCAAGCTGAAGTGCTGCTTGGGGGATTGTCCTGCAGTGATTGCCTTACTGCCAAAGGAAGGAGAAAGGAACTTTGTGTAGCTAACTTCCAAATTGTGAAGTATCTCCAAAGGCTTTAAAAAACGCTTGCCTCCTGCTGAAGTCTCAGGGACAACAGACTTTAAACCCCATCTCTCCAGAGTTCTTGTGGAAGTGCCTGCTGCTGTTTTGGGCCTTCTGAGAAACTGCGTGTCGCAAAGAGCTGGAAGCGTGACTCATCGAAGAATAAGCGTGTCGCCGTCGCAGCTGCTGCCGTTGCAACTCCGAAGGAGGGTGTCGCCGCTGTAGCTGTCACATTGCACCGCATTGAGAGAAGAGTCTCGCAACGAGGTCGGAGCGTGTCGCAGTCGCTATGCCTGCCGTCGCAACTCCGAAGGAGGATGTCGCCGCTGGAACTGTCGCAATGCAACGCATCAAAGAAAAAGCACTTTGCATCCCCCAGAAGCTAGCCGCCGTCGGAGCTGCCTCCATCGTATCGTGGATGTCACTGCTGCTCGTGCTGAATCTTCACGCATCATGGGAAAAGAGTGTCGCAGGTGGAGCTGCTGCCATCGCATCGCGGAATAAGGGTGTCGCCGCTGCAGTCCACGCATCGAATCGAGAACTTCTCGCATCCCCGGAGAAGCGTGCAGCATCTGGAAGAATCTTCGCGTCTTTATTTCTTTGTACTTGAACTTTGCCGCGTTTCCCTCGCTGCGACATTGCTTGTTGTGGAAGCGCAACGCAACCTAAGGTACATTGACACAAAGTATTGCATCTTAAGAACTGAACTTAACTAAGCTAAATCTACTATCTTAAAGTAACAGTATTGTGTATTTTTGTTGTTTATGGTCTTGTGTTAACTCTATATAAAATATACTTATTTTTTATATAAAACCTTGTTTGGTGTCCATCTGTAGTGTTGTCACTGGGTTACTGTATGTGGTCAGAAATGCTTTACACACTGCCTCCGAGATAAGCCTGTCTGCTCGTGCAAAGCTACCAAGGGGGTGAGCAGGGGTTATTTTAGGAGTGTAATCCCCTTATCCTGACTAGAGGCAAGGGTCCCTATTTGTCACAAGTACCTACCTGTGCCAACTAGGGACCTCCAAATCTAACAGTGAGCACTAATATTTCTCTTCAAGATTAAAATATTTGTTAATCTCTTTTGAATGTCAAAAGTGGTATTTCCCACTATGGTTATAAAGGTAGAACATGCAGCAGTCATGGGTCATTGGGTAGGCACTCAGGCGTAGCAAATTCAAGGTGTCACCAAAAATGGTGCAGAGAAAAGGAATGGCTTCAAGTCATAGGAAACAGGAGACCCCAACATGCATCTGGTTCCAAGGTTACATTGGTATAATTTGTGAAATCATGGACCTTCTATGGGTTGTGCCAGAATAACCACAGTCAGCCATGACCGGAGTATTTGTGGTTGCCCTGTCGTTAACAGAGATATTTTAAAGCATGGGCAAAGTGGGATCTGGCCCAGGCCCTCAGGCTTTCAGCCCCCTCCCCAGATACAGCTGCCTCTGTTCTGCAGAGAGTCTAGCCCTGACGACCTTGAATAATTCAAAAACAGATTTTAAATGCAGTTTTCTTCACTATCCCTGAATTTTAGATGTAAATACATTTAGAATTTGGACCAAAGTGGGCATGAAGGAGCTGAAACTGAATCATAAATTTAAAGCTGCTCTGAACAGGAACCCACAAAATCCTTAAGATGTCTCTGGTCCTTAATCATTGGTGCGGTGCATGCCGTATATTTCTTCAAGCAAATGAGGCTATGAATTTTCTGGACTAAGAGCAGGACCTTCTGAAGTAGATAAATTCCACAGACACACTACATGATTGCATCAAGGACAAGTGGTTTAGTGTTTTATGCGGAATCGTACCTATTATTCTCACATGCACAGTTTAATCTAGGATTGCACCACTGTAAATGTATTGCTTTGGTGCAGACTTAATTTAAAAGATTAGAGCACAGAGTTTATAAAAAAAAAAATTCTCCTGCATTGAGAAGTAGTTGAAAGGAAGATTGAGGATGCACAGCTTTAGAAACTAGTGTGATGATGAGTAAACAGCATTTCCACAATTCTCTACAGGCAAACTGTCAAGGTTTGAATTCCAGCTGAACAGTTTCTGGCTACTGTTTTTTGCTTCTATTTATTTACTGAATGCAGTTCATAAAGTGATAAACAGCTCAATCTGCATATTTAATAACTTACCTATTGCTTGCAGCTGCTTCTGTAGAGTCTTAGAAGACAGGTGCAGACGGCTGGTGCCATAACAGATAGAGTTTAGAGTGCGCACATGACCCGCCTGCCCCACTCTACAGGCTGCAGTGCGGCTGCGTGAACCCAGCCTCTGTCTCGGTCTCTGCTGCCAAGGGCCTGTTTTGATTATGGCCTGGCACCCGTGCACTGAGCCAGCCTTTGCAGTGCATGGGTGGCAGGCCATTATCATTATTTAAATAATCCTCTTCTTCGGAGACTGTGTGCAGCCGATGCGTGCCGTGACACAGACTGCACGTTAATATGTCGCGCCAGTCTGCATTGTGCTGAGGGGGCCCCCTGAAACTCGCCCCCCCCCTGCACTGCGGGGGGTGCGGCGCCTATGTTACGCCCCTGATCAACTCTTCCTTTCCTGAAGTCTACAGAAACGCCTCGTTCTGTAATTCAGGGTCTAAATCCCATGTCGATAATTCAGGGTTGTCCCTTTTTAAGCCTATTGAATTTGAGGAACTGTCTTCCCTGTTGGCATTGGTTAAGCCAGGCTCTCCCTCTGACCCTGCATCTCTGCCATTCTGGAATGTGAAATTGTATCATTATTACCTGGGCTTGGTGACCGAATTAACAATTTGTTTGAACAGGGTCAGGTTCCAAAACGCTTGAAACATGCTATTGTGGTGCCACTTTTCTAAAAAAAAAACTTTTAGATCCGACCAAGCCTAAAAACCTCCAGGCCTATTTCACTGCTTCAGTATTTGTCTGAAGTGAAGAGAAAATATGTGAACCAACAGCACTATGCATTCTTTGAGGCATAGGAGCTTCTCCACAGGACTCAGTCGGGCTTCGCCCCCTTCATACCACAGAGTGTGCTTGTTTGCTCTTTCATGCTATTGTTGACAGGGATGATACTAGAGCGGATGTGGGATTGTCGTGTCGGTTATAAAGCTTGGCAGTGGTTTGTTTCTTTTGTGCAGAACTGCACTTTTCAGGTAGCAGAGACACGTTTCAACTGTTGGGTTTTTCCGCTGCAGAAGGGGGTGCATCAAGGCTCTTTGTTGAGTCCTACTTTATTTAGTCTGCATATGCGCCCCCTGGCTGATATCATGGAGCATTACTGGCTTAACATCATATCATACGCGGATGATACACAATTGATTATCACCCTGCCATGGGATGGAGGCAGTGTAGCTATGCTGCGAAGGGCCTTCTTATTCCAGGTTGCAAGGTGGATAGAGCTAAATTGCCTTAAATTGAATGCCAGGAGGAAGGAGGTCATGGTTGGGGACAAGAAGCCTTCAACTTGGTCCTCTGCCTGGTGCTTAGATTCGCTAGGACCATTACCAGATCAAAAAGCTGAGGTTAAGAACCTTGGAATTTGGTTCGATGCCAAGTTCACTTCTGACAGCCAAATCATAACCTTTGCAGGTAAGGGTTTTGGGATTTTGTAGACCGTCAAAAAGATTCCTGGTCTCCTTTCTGAATCTGCCAGGAAAACAGTAATCCAGTCCTTGGTTACGTTCAGGTGGACTACTGTAATGTGCTGTATTTGGGAATCTCGCGGTCTCGACTGAGAAGTTCCAACATGTGCAGAATGAGGCAGCATGTTTTCTGCTGAATCTTCCTAGGTGGGCCTCTATGGGCTATGCATTTGCAAAACTGCACTGGTTACTTTTGAAAAAAAGGATCTCCTTCAAGGCCTAGTGCTACTGCTAAAGGGTCTTGATAAATAAGACCCCTTGCTTTTCGCACCCCTTTTCCAAGCTTCTCTAGCCTGCAAGGGACTTAAGAACTGTTGTGACTCTGCTAGCTCATATCCCCACTATAAAGAGAACTCACATTGGGAGGCTGCTCTTTTAGTTTCTGGCAGCCAAGTTGTGGAACTCTTCTTCTTCAAATCAGACAGGAAAAAACAAAATTGTCAGTCTGCAAAAAAATAAAGCAGGGTTCTTCAGGTTGGTCTGATTCTGGTCTCCGACTAGTATGCTGCACTATTGAGTTTCAGGAGAGTGAGACTGCAGTGCTAGGGAACTTCATCATAAGTAACCAGGCACTTTATAAATAATTGTATTACTCGGGTTATGAAAAACGCTCCGCCCTCACAGTTCAAAGTGTTATTGAACATCCCCTGCCCCTAAAGTCAGGCCCCCAAAGTACTACGCATCAGACATTAGACCAGAAGTCTTCAAACTTTTTGATGCCGAGACCCCCTTGTAAAACCTTTTTGGGGGTAAGGAACCCCTTCCGACAAAGGTTTCTAGAAACTGGTACTCCTCATCATCATCTTTTGACAACCATAAATGCACCTGTTAGACCTCATCACATCCATCCATCATTCATCCACCCACACTTTCACACATCCATCTATCCTTTCATCCTTCCATCCATCCATCCATCCTTCATCCATCCACCCCTTCATCTTTCCATCCATACATCCATCCTTTACCCATCCACCCTTCCATCCATCCACCCATCATTCATCCACCCACCTTTTCACACATCCATCCATCATTCATCCATGCAACCTTTTATCCATCCTTCATCCATCCACCCGTTCATCCTCCATCCTCCCATCCATACATCCATCCTTCAGCCATCCACCCTTTCATCCATCCATCCATCCACCCATCATTCATCCCCCACCTTTTCACACATCCATCCATGCATCATTCATCCATCCATGCAACCTTTTATCCATCCATACATCGATCCATCCTTCATCCGTCCACCCTTTCATCCTTCCATCCATCCACCCTTTCATCCATCCATCCTTCATCCGTCCACCTTTTCATCCTTCCATCCATACATCTATCCTTCACCCATCCTTCATCCATCCACCCTTTCATCTTTCCATCCATACATCCATCTTTTACCCATCCACCCATCCATCATTCATCCACCCACCTTTTCACACATCCATCCATCATTCATCCATGTAACCTTTTATCCATCCATACATCCATCCACCCTTTCATCCTCCCATCCATACATCTATCCATCATCCATCCACCCTTTTCATCTATCCACCCACCCACCCTTTCATCCATCCATCCACCCATCATTCATCCCCCCACCTTTTCACACATCCATCCATGCATCATTCATCCATGCAACCTTTTATCCATCCATCCATCCTTCATCCATCCACCCTTTCATCCTTACATCCATACATATATCCTTCATCCATCTAACCTTCACCCATCCACCCTTTCATCCTTCCATCCATACATCCATCCTTCATCCATCCACCCCTTCATACATTCATTCACCCATCATTCATCCACCCATCTTTTCACACATCCATCCATCCATCCATCCATCATTCATCCATGCAACCTTTTATCCATCCATACATCCTTCATCCATCTACCCTTTCACCCTTTCATCCATCCACCCTTTCATCCATCCATCCTTTCATCCATCCACCCCACCCTTTCATCCATCCATTCATCATTCATCCACCCACCTTGTCACACATCCATCCATCCTTCATCCTTACATCCATCCATTCACCCATCATTTATCCACCCACCTTTTCTGTGCCTCTCTCATGGGGGGGAGGGGGGTCAGTATCTCTCTGCGTCTTCTTCCTTCTTTCCCGATCATGGCAGGGTATCTCTGTGCCTCCCTGCTGGGGGCAGGGGACGTGTCACGGGACCCACGGGACGTGTCACGGGACCCACAGCTCCAGGCGCGCAATATCCATTGACCTCAAAGGGCTACACTACAGCCTGCTCCCCCAGCCCCCCTCTGCCCCCCCCCCCACTTCCCCTCCTCCCCCAGCTCAAAACGGCTTCAGGGACACACACACAGCCACACCGAGTACTTGACAGGTCTTTAAAAGACCTTTTACTTGTTAATGAGGCTTTGATGTTTTTCACACCTCAGTGTGAAATAGGCCTCCGCCGTGAGCACCCTCGATCAGCCCAAGCCAGGAACTGCACTCTGACAGAATCTGCGACAAAGGACACCGGTTTTGTACACACTGCCCAAAATACATAAGAGCATCACAGATCCCCCTGGCCGACCAATTTTATCGGGTTGTGGTTCAATTTTGGAGCCGATAGGCAAATATGTTGATTTTTTCATTCGAGACTATGTCCCTGAACTACCAAGCTATGGGCGGGACACCATGCACATGATCAATTTGGTTGATACTATTCCTTTTGATGCCAATACAGACTGGTTAGTGACTTTAGATATTTTGTCACTATATACGAACATCCCCCAAGAAGAAAGCATTAACATCATTGCTGATCTTCTGGACACCAGAATAAGACCTGTGAACGTGCCCACCTCATTTATAATTGCATTACTACGCATTGCACTTCAGAGAAACTACTTTGTACACAAGGGGGTATATTTTCAACAATGTGGTGGGACCAGTATGGGAGCAATTTTTGCTCCCAATCTGGCGAATATCTATATGGATCATGTGGAAAGATCGTTTGCCATCAATGATCAAAATCCTTACCGTACCAACATTAAATGTTGGTATCGGTATATTGATGATATTTTTCTGGTGTGGAATGGAACCAGGGAAGATTTTGATGCTTTTCTTGTTTATTTGAACACCATACAACACCATCTTAAGTTCACATCCACAATTTCCAAGGACACTATTGCTTTCCTTGACATCACCTCGCTACATAGGAAAGAGACAGAAAGGAACACTCTGCTTTCGTACCAGAGCCATCATCCGAGGGCCCTTAGAGATGGCCTTCCCTTTGGGCAATTTTTGCGCATTCGTCGCAACTGTGCCCGGAGGGAAGACTACATGAGAGAAGCAAATACCCTGAAAGTAAAATTATTGAATAGAGGATATCCCAACAAATTGATCAAAAGATCGCTAAAACGTGCGTGGTATTGTCCACGGGAAGAGCTTTTGGTAACACGCCCCAAAAAAAACACACAAAAGATTGTCTGTGTGACTACCTTTGGTACCCATACAAACAAGATACGTAGCTTGATAATGAAACACTGGCATATTATACAAAACATTGATTCCTCAATTGAAGTACCACTCTTTGCATTTAAGAGAGCTAAGAACTTAAAAGATCATTTGGTGCATTCCTCTAATGAAAATTTAAGAGAAGCAAGGGGTACATTGGAGTCTGTCTGGAACTTACCACCGGTGATAGGTCACCATCCGTGTGGCAACTGTGTAGCCTGCCCCTTTACTTTTAAGACAACTCTGTTCCAACATGGCAATGTTACACACACATTGCAGACATTCTCAAATTGTAACACACGGAGTGTTGTTTATTGCATTTGGTGCCCCTGTGGTCTGCCCTACATTGGGCAGACACAACAGCCTATAAAAGCCAGAATAGGCCAACATAGAAGTCGGATTAGAAAACTTATTCTGACTGCACCTCTTGTAACACATTACAAAGAATTCAATCATAACGCTGACCAAATCAGATGGCAAGTGATAGATAACATATCAGTACCAGAGAGAGGTGGAGATATTACAAACATCTTACAACGTAGAGAATGCCATTGGATAGATAGAATTGACTCAATCAACCATGGCTTGAACTCAGCAGATGAATGGAGAGGGTATGTTTCAAACATCACATACTAGTCTGCTTTATACTGATATGTTGCTTGAAAAGATTGTGTTACACTACTATACCTTTTGTAAGGAATGATGATGCTCCGCTTGATCAATGTTCATTTCAATGTACATGTGGTATGTAATTACTCTTTCACATGGATGGAATATTTACAAATGTATGTATATAATTGTGATATGATACAAAAATGACACATCCAAGTGTGTAGTCCCTTGCAGTGACTAATTTGCCTTTTAGTCGCACATTGCCTTGATAGTACATAATAATGTGCTATCATCCGCTCCAGCGCTTTCCAACTATTAACTTTGACTAGTAAATGCTGATTGTCATCTTGTGCATAAACTAGTCCGATTTTGCTATACTAACGATTTCCTTTACTAAATGTAAAAATCGTTGGAAATAATGACACTCAAATACATATTTGAGAACTTGCTCTGAATATTACGCTATGAAATAAGAAAGAGACAAGAACCTTAAAAAAAAAACCAGAGTCGGTCCTCCACAAACTAGGAGGTAGCGTTTGATTTATTCACCTGACCGCGCTCGAGTTTTCTGAACTCGCGCCGTCAGGCCTTAAATGAAACAGCAAAACAAGAGCGGGAGGAGCCGTGTAACACGGAAGCGGGAAGCTGTTAGACGCGACTGGGCTCTACAGAAATAAGGTACGTCCCAGTACTCCTCGCATAATTCCTTTGGCATAGCGAGATACAAACAATTTGCGTAGTGTATGCAATAAGTCCCATCCTCTACCCCCGTTTTTGTATTAATATAGGTATCACCCTTGATAAAATTGAAAACGAACTTACCCCAACCTGATGCATAATCTGACACACGGAATCGGATATCATTGAGATATCTCATATATGGCACACCCATTGCAGGTAATTACTCCTAAACTATGGGGTTAGATGGACCATTACTCTTAAATGCGATGTACTTATGACATATATTATTTCAATAGGTGTTACCTACATCATCAAACGTTTTAAACTCTATTACTGCGTGCTACATACTGCGCATTCCCGACCACTACAAGTGGTAAGTACCAAATTTATGTATGGTGCTTGTTTGCCTAAATTACTCATATGGCATTAATCTTTTACTAACTACTCCTTCATTCTCTTGTTTTTCGAAAAATCCAACAGTGCCCGGCTGGGTCACTTGTAAGTGTTTGAATCTTTTTCCTTTCACCACGCATGGGTGATCATAGGAATAGAAACCAGGTATTCAGGTCCCCACTTTTTCTAAATTAATTAAATTTTTCTAAATTAATTAAATTAATATATACCACGGTCATACAATGACTCATAGCCCCTTTTGTATTGTATTTTATTTTTAGATGTCCTATAATTTTCTGTCCTGACGAGACCCCAATCCCATAGGGTCGAAACGCCGTCGACGCCCACGTGAAAAAGAACCCTTAAAAGAGAGTGCCTATGATTGTGTAGATTCACTCATTACATTTACAGTAATTTTTCTGGGTCTTTTTCCAATATATATATTCAGTTAGAAACCACTGTGCCTTTTGAGCTTTCATGTTTTATGTACTGTGAGTTTGGTTGTTGTTTTTTACACACTTGGGACACACTGCACCCTTATGTACTGTTTGTGTTTTTCCTATGAATCAATATGTATGAAAAAATTTCCTTCAATAAGAGTCTATAAAGTTGAAAGTATACAATATAATTGTGAGTGCACTTCTTTCCGCCATTTTCAATCCTCAGTTGTAATAATCATTGCCATTGAGCATAACAATTAAAAGTTATCAATTTAGATTACGCCACTGGAACCAATGTTCTTGATATAGTTAAAGTGGGAGTGGCAGTCAGGAGAAAGTTTTGGCTGCTGGCGGCAATAAATGGAAATGAGTGCAGCTAGCTGATGCTCGCAACGCGGTCGTAAATCTAAATGGATCCTGTGACCGGACCCAAGCTGATCCTACACCCGCAGCTGAGTGAACCTGGCTGCCGGAGTGGTTCCTCAGCTACAGCCTGTCCAGAGCACACCAGTAGCCTTCAGAAGAAGGGCCGACATCCGCCCCGCCGCAGGTATGGCGGGGTGCACGGGCCCCCACCCGCTACCCGCTCTAGCTGTTGGGGCGCGCCCCCATTGCGTCACCATGACGCGGCAGGCGCGCCTCAACGTGGATTGGACCCTGGGTCCCCTAGTGACCCGGAAGTGATTGAATCACTTCAAGTTCACTATGGAACAAACACCAGGCCGGTTAGATCCGGCCTGGCAGATGAGGCGTTAAAAGGCCGGGGAGCGCAGGAGTCTGCCTTTCTGACTCTGCGTGCCATGGCCTGCTGTAATTCTTTTACTTTTGCTTGCCGCTCCCACAGCCTGCCCTTAAGGTCACCAGCCTCGCTAGGAGGCTGTCTTTTAATTTCTGTTGCAGGTTTTCCATCTCGTTCATGAAGAGGCAAGCACGGCGATCGGCGTGTGATTTAGAGGGTTGCGTGATCTAGCGGCCTCGCGTTGCGCTTCTGTCGAGTCTTCCGTGTCTTGCAGCAGGAGCAGTATCATCAGGTCGGGAACATCAAGGCGGGCAGCTGCGATCTGAGGCGCCGCCTGGATCAGTGCTGAAAAATTGGTGGGCATCCTACAGAAGTGACCGCGGCAGTAGTATGACGAGCGGAGCACGAGGGGTTTTGGTGAGCATCGCGCATACTTGTGCGCGATTAATAAGAATGCTTTGCTGATGTAGGGAGGGGGCACGGTGTTAGAGGTCCGGGCATTGGGTATGGGATGCTCGTAGCCTCTTCGCACTCTTGAGCTTCCCCCAACACACCTTAAGTTTAGATTAGTGTTCGCGCTCTACAACATCCTCTACCACAATCCCTTGGTTACGTTGTAGCGTTTGGCATCAGTTTATCAATAGGTTGGGTTGTCACAAGCCATCTGGTTCCTAATAGATGGAACAGCTAGTGTGCAGCGAGTTCAGTGTACCCGTCATAGTTCAGTAGGTAGAGCATGAACTTCTTCACATCCAGGTTGTGGGTTCAAGCTCCACGTCGGGCGTAGCAGTCAGTTTTATAAAGGTTGCTTTATTTGGAGCCTGGTCTTAGTGCTTGTATAATCCTGGCGCGCTGGCGCCGTGAAAAGCGCAAACTCACACGCGGAAGGTACTACTCTTGGATCTTGGGATGGTGGTGTCTACCACCTTTTGGGTGATTTGCTGGGTGTCTAAGGATAATCCATTGTGCTCTGCACGCGAGGGTTCGGATCCCACCCTCGTCCCAGATCCCCTTTAAATAGGCGTACGGTAACCACAAAGAATTACACTAAGCAGCGATTTACAGAGATGTTCATAGTACGTAAGATTGGCTGCGCATTGATTATTCTGCCCTGGTTTATAGGGTAAATGCCTTGCGGTTTTGCTATGCTGAACTAGAATGCTTGTTTTGTTATATATAGATTTTATTAAATGGGGTGTAACGCTTATTTGCAATGGTTGCAGTTCATTCTGCGACCAACTTCAGACCCCATTAAGTCTCAGACTTCAGTTAATAATTTCATCAGGTTTGAATAACTAAAAATTGGTTAATTTCAAGGCTCTGGTTTGGAGGAAAACGGCCACCTGCATTCCAGGCAAAGGCCTGACTCTTAGTAAGAAGCACTGTAGCAGCCAAACCATTTTTAAGCCTGTTCAGCCTATTGATACTAGCAAGCGGCTTAGCCTTTTTTGGGAAAGTAGTGCGATTCCTTGAACCAATGCTTGTCTGCTTTGGGGGCATCTTGAATTTTGTTGCTTAGAGTGTACTGGTAATTTTATCTGTCTGGGCCAGTTTCGTGAGCTAATGCAATGATTAATTGAATCAAGAGCAGTCGAGACAAATTAGACGATTCAAGGAACTACAGTTAGTAATATATTTACTATTCCCCAACACTGCTGCATTAGTCAAAAGTCGTAGAGTTTCACCATAAACTGAGAAAGTAGGGGGGTGTTCATGGGAGGCCTGCCAACCTCGTGTTGCACAGGCTTGCATTTTGGCACTTAACGAATTAAGTTGAGTAATAGCTAGGCAGGCGTACGCTGGGGCTTTGCTGCTTGCGGATTGGCAATACATCTGCCATCAAGTTATGCTAAGGTTCACTGATATATGTTCATTCAAAGTCTATGCCTTTCACCAATGATGTAAAAGTTGAGAGGGGGTTTATTGACAAACTGTTTGTCCTTTAGGCTTTATGTTGCATGTGTGGGCATGTTGACACTTTATGGGACACTTGTGGGTAGCGATGCATGCAGCACAGTCAGCACATTGGGGATCCCCGATGCCATTGTAGGAGGGATTGGGGACTCATTTACAGAGGTTGCTAATCAATTAAAGGAAAGCCTGAGGTTAATAATTTAAACGCGCGAAAGCGCAGCACCTGGTGGGGTAAGGGAATCGTCCAGTATTATATAGGTACTTACCTACACCTCCTTCCTACATGAGTAAGCTGTATGTTGAATGCATCACATAAGCAAAGGAAGGCTACACCTGGATTGCTACAGGTGTTTTCTCTAGGGTCCAAAGGCTTTATTAGCACGGGAGCCACGTCTGCTCATTTGTCTTTCCTCTAATCTCCTCGATTTGATTGCTGACAGCCTGGGTTTGACAGAGGCAAAGATAAGTGTGAGTTGCTAGTAAAGGAGCACAGTGCGTACCATTCACGGCATGTGCAGTAATGTACAATGGAGTTCTTTTTGGATCTGGAGAAAGAGGGTTGGAATCTAATTGGTGCACTTGGTAAGGCATGCACTAGGTAACCCATCATACTTGTGAATACTGCCTTGATGTTGACCAAACGCTTTTAGCTTCAGCACTCTTTAAGTAACCATGAATGACCTACTACACTCAACTCTGCACAACAGGCAAATTCTTTCGGGATTCTGCTATTGAGTTTGACCAAACGTTTTTAGTTACAGCATTCTTTACGTAACCTTGAATGTATTATTATGCTCAACTTGGCACTCCAGGTCCAGTCACATTTGGGGTACACCGGTAGGGAAGCCGGGGACACGGTATGCAGGAAAATATTAGCCCATCTTGAATCCCTCAAGGGGAATCAAGATGGGAGATGGCAGTTGCACTTCCCTTTCAAAGGTTTCATTGAACGAGGAATATCAATGACCTAGAACGCAGAAGAGGTTGGGCAAATCAGTTAACCTCTTAATCAATATGTGAAGAGGTCCCCTCGTAATACAACTGGTGCTATACTAAGCTCTTTCGCTATAAGCTTAATTTGAATATTTCTCAAGTTATACGACTGGTGCGAGGCGAAGCGTTCTCAGTTGAGAGCTGAGGGTAATCTGAGGGTAATGCAACAGGTACTAGGCTAGGTGCTCTCATTGAAAGCCTGATTTCAGCACTAGGTATGTTATACAAACTGGGGCTTTGTGGGACTCTCACGATAAATATATAATGCAAGGGTTGTCGTGTTGTTCCTAATGACAGAGAACGGTATAGGTACAGTCTATAGTGCAAGCGGATTAGAACAGGGTAGCCTGATGGTCACCCTGGGAATCCATTTTGTTGGATTTAATACCCTCACACACCCTTTCAGGTGCCATGCTTCATCATTTGGGCCTGCTCCTCGTTGGGTCGGCGGTGCAATACCCAACGGGCAACACCTCATAGAGGGGCTGTTTGGCGGAGATCTATTTCCAACTGCCGTATAGATGAAGTGCGGGTATGGGGCCAGGATTCGGGGTAGACGTAACTATGTGAATTAAAATAAAGCTAGTGGTACCAGAGACACTTTATTCAGGAGGGCCACTGCTTTAGTTAAAAACGGTTTCCTAGAGGAGAGTAGTGGAAAATGATGTTTCCCACTCTCTTCTGGAATGTGTTAGAGTCCGGTCGACATGTTTCTCGCTACTCTAAAATTTATTGAGCGATTCTTCAGGACCAGGGGGACTAGTTAGCAAGTATCTAAGAGTACTCTAACACATTCCTGAAGAGAGTGGGAAACATCACTTTCCACTACTCTCCTCTAGGAAATCGTTTTTAACTAAAGCAGTGGCCCTCCTGAATAAAGTGTCTCTGGTACCACTAGCTATATTTTAATTCACATAGTTACGTCTACCCCGAATCCTGGCCCCATACCCGCACTTCATCTATACGGCAGTTGGAAAAAGATCTCCGCCAAAGAGCCCCTCTATGAGGTGTTGCCCGTTGGGTATTGCACCGTCGACCCAACGAGGAGCAGGCCCAAATGATGAAGCATGACACCTGAAAGGGTGTGTGAGGGCATTAAATCCAACAAAATGGATTCCCAGGGTGACCATCAGACTACCCTGTTCTAATCCGCTTGCACTATAGACTGTACATATACCGTTCTCTGCCATTAGGAACAACACGACAACCTTTGCATTACGTGTAATTTGGGCACGTCGTGTGTGGACCTTCTGCTCCTGCAAGAGCAGTAATAGCCCAAGACTCCTCTCTTTTGATACTAAACTCTCACGATAAAACCAGCAAACTAGTTATACAAACTGAGGCTTTGCTGAACACTCACGCACAAAACAGCGAACCAGTCAGTCTTCTGCGCCTGAACACTTATGCAGTGAGATGTTCGTGGGGGGTCACACACCTTGGGCTTGTACAATTAAGCATTATCAGCTAGATTCATGAAGCCAAATTGCGATCGCAATAGCTGCGAAAAAGCAATTGCGATCGTAATTTTAAGAAAAGGTATTCAACAAACAAAATTGCGAATTCGCTAAATTTTTTTGCAAAATCGCAATGAAAATCGCAGAAACCAGGAAGAATACAATCAGCGAATCGGTAATAGCAAGAATGCAGGTATTCTGCGAATTAAAGTACGAAATCGCAAAGAAATCCCTATCGCAATTCATGAAAAATCACAAATAGCGAAAAAACAAAATCGCAGTTAGCGACGCGCAAATTAAGGAGAACCCAAACCAGGTGGTAACCACGAAAAAAAAAAACACATCTGAAAAAAAGTATTGCTAAGTACCCACAGGTGCTGGCTTGAACAAACACACTTAAGAACATGCAGCTGGAGCCTCAGGACTCACACAATGCCAGGACTCTACATGGTGGTCAGGCGGCGAAGGCTACAGCGAGCAGCACGGAACAGATGACGTATCCAGGAGCGGATATTCCGTAAGCGGGTCACCCTACTGGGTCAAACCAGGGAGCAGATCTACGCAAAGTACCGCCTACGTGGGGCAATGATAATGAAGCTGATTCGGGACCTAGACCCCCTCCTGCAGAACCCAACAAGGAGGACCAACGCCGTCCCCACACATGTGCAGGTATTGTGCAGCCTGCACCTCCTGGCCCCGGAAGCTTCCAGGGAATAGTCGCTGTTGCAGGGGTAATATCCCAGCCCACCATGTCCCGCTGCCTAAGGAGTTTCCTGGAGGCATTGCTGACCCGCCTACACCACTACATTTCATTTCCCACCAGCCAACAGGACTTGAACGAAACCAAGCTGCAATTTTACAATGTAGCCCAGTTTCCACACATCATAGGATGCATTGACTGTACCCACATTCACATCTGCCCACCTGCACAAACAGAATACATGTATCGGAAGCGCAAGTCCTACCACTCCCTCAATAAACAGATGGTATGCAATGCAAAGACAATCATCACGGACATAGTAGCACAGTACCCGGGGAGCACACATGACTCCTTCATATTCCGGCACAGTGGACTCCACACACGGCTGGCCAGGGGAGACTTTGGTGAAGGACACCTACTGGGTAAGTACACATGCCACACAACAGTACAATATGCTAATGACGCTGCGCTGCACAGGCACTCACCCTCTGCTCCTATCATGCAGGTGACAGCGGCTACGCTCTTCGTGAGTACCTACTCACCCCATACCTCACCCCAGCAACACCACAGCAACAGCGTTACAATGCAGCACACATACGCACAAGAAATTGCATTGAGAGGACATTTGGCCTTTTGAAGAGCAGATTTTGCATACTGCACAAGACTGGTGGGGCCATCAAATACGATCCTGAGGTCTGCTGCCACATCGTGGCCGTGTGTGCTATCCTACACAACATTGCTACCAAGCGCAGGATACCTGTAGACATCTGAGGCAGTGAGTCAGAAGGGGACAATCGGCCACCTGCACATGTGCGTCACGCACGCGGGGAGAATCCAGCAGAAGGACACAGGCGCCGCAACCAAATCTGCATGAACTATTTCTAGGGGCCCCACACCCATTACTCAACTCATGCATGACGACATTAATAATGACATGAGGCACTTTACGTTATTCAGAATTTTAGTTACTGTTACTGCACAATAACCATGGCATTCTGAAAAGTGTGCAAAGATTGACATATTGCGTCATATGTCCAGGTCAGTCTGTATGGCATGCTTGTTGTGTCAGCATGTGGCCTCATTGGAATGCACCACAGTTCAGTGGCGTCTCCGGGTAGTTGCCCCAGACCTCCTCTGTACGTCCTCCTCCTGATTTTGCCGTGCGGCGGCAGAGGGCCTGCTGCTGCGGCGAGGTGCCACGACCGGTGGTAGGGACTGGCTGCTGTGGCTTGATGTTGCCTCACTGTTGTCGTCTGCCCCCCCGCCTGGCCATGGCCACTGGCCTGCATGCCCTGCATGGCTATTGATATGTTCTCCAGGGCTGTAGCGACGTCCTGGCAGCACTGCACCATTTGCACCTGCATGGCCAGGGATCGTTGCGAGAGCTGGGAGGTGGTGTTACCAATGATGTGATTAGACCTCGTGTACGCCGACAGGCGGGTCAACAGTTGTCGGTGTCTGCGGCGATTCACATCCCGCTGCCTGGACATTGCCTGAGTGTTGGCCTCCACTGCTGCTGTCATTTGTGCGACGTTACGTGCCGTCTTATCCAGTTGGAGGTGGATGGCGGCTAGGTGTCGGGCCTGGGTCTGGTGCACACTCAGCATCCTGCGCTCCATAGAGAGCCCACCTGCTCGAACAATTCTGCCCCTGCCAGCGCGGGATGTGTTGGTGCGCGCCTCCCTGACCAGGCCGCTCGTCTGGCTCCTCACAGCCACAGGGCGGCGGGTTTGTTGGCGACATGCTGCTGGTGTTGCAGGCCGCACTGGTGGCTGTGTGCTGCGTGGAGCTACTGCAGCGCCTGTTATCACAGGGGTGCACGGGCCACAGGGACGGGTGGTGGGATGACCGGTGTTGTGGCAGCTTGCCCTGATGGTCTAGGCTGTGGAGTATGGTGTGTATCCCCCTCCGTGTCCTCCATGTTCTCCTCAATCACCAGGGCCTCGCTGTCAGTGCTGGGGACATCAGCGCCACCTGTGATGTAAAGTGGACGTTGATTAGTGGCATGTTCCATACACAGTTAGGCTTGCTACATGCATGCAGTCTACCATACCCTGTCTGGCTGCAGGATTGACTGTCACTGGACATGTGGGGCTCTACGGTACAGGTTGGTAATCGTGGGCAGACTACATGTCCCACAATGCAATTGCGCTATGGAGCTGTACAGTGGCTGCATGCTTGGGGTTTGTAATGGGATGCACTGGAGTCGTGGACAATGTTAGGGGACAAGGGGTTGCAGTCGCATGGCACTTACCTGGTGTGTCTTGGGTGAGTCGGGAGGAGTCAAGCTGGGTCACACCCACGCAGGCCTGTGGGTCGATGTCGCCTCCACCTGGTCCTCCAGTGGGGTGTTCGGTGGGACGGTGGGCTCCCCTCCACCTGTCGCCAATTGCTCCCCCAGCCTCTCTGCAATCTTTTCTTTTGCCCGCCCTCTCAAGTCATACCAGCGCTTTTTCAGCTCGTCCACCGAGCGCTGGGTCACCCCCACGGCATTCACTTTGGCGCGGATGCGCAGCCATATGCGTCTCTTGTCCGCCTCTGGCACCCTTCGGGAGTCTTTGCGGTTGTGATCCCTGGAAACTCCTTCAATTAGGTGTTCGAGCTCCTGCTCCGAAAACGTTATTTTGCGCTTCCTCCCACTGGTGGAAGCTCCTGCTGCATCCTCTGCCATGCCTGCCACTGTGGTGTCTCCTGCTGTAGTCCTCTGGGAATGCTGGAGGGGAGCTCTGCTACTGCTGCCTGTGCTTCAGCCTCTCACTGCTGAATGAGGGTGGGACCTGCCTACTTCCTGGTTGTGATGTCATCACTGTGCTCAGGATGCGACTTCCCGTTTTTGCGATCTCGTAGTTAGGGAGATCACAATTTGCGATATCGGTAATTGCGAAATCGCAATTTCAACAGGGGTATCGGCAGATTCTACGATTATTTACCGATTTCTGCCTTCTCGCAATCGGCGATTGCGGCCGCTTGCGAATCGCATTTTTTCATCGCAAAACTTCATAAATGCCGTTCTGCGATTTCAAAATTGCGATTCGCATTTACTTGCAATTTAAAAATCGCAGAATTGGACATTGATGAATCTGGCTGTATATTCCTGTGTTGTAACACTGTACCTATTCCCCTTGTGGCTAGCACACATTTGGTGCATTTGGATGACTATGTTTTCATACAGTACCTATGTACCACTGGGCGGGTACCATTTTTGGATACAGGAGTGGGGCACGCAGTAGCGATGCATCCGTTTGCTGGGACCTTAGATGTACGTGTTCTGTTTTACGGTACTTATGCACCCTGGGGCTGGGGGTTTGGGTGGGATGGAGTGGTACAGTCTCATGAAGTAGTTGATAGGACTAGCATGAAAAATGTATAATTTATCCTGAGGCTACAAGAACTAATCATCTGTTTTGATTTTCATTTATGTATGGCGGGACCCATGACTGTGATACCTGGGAAGTGCTCCACACCGCAATGACTGCAAGATGTGGACAGGCAATGGGACCGTGAGATCCGGAACGTGAGTAGCAAACAATGGCTTCAAGTGTGATGGGCAAGCAATTCAAGGGCCCAAAAAGTGCCAGTATGCATAGGCGAGATGGTGCAGCCCATGGACTATATTGATTGTGTATAGGTGTATGTGTCAACCATATGCTGTTGCCAGCCGTGGTGTTTTAGCAGTACGCTGCTTTACATGTGTATGCCTTGCAAGCTTGACCAAACCCAGGGGTAACGGGCGGATGCACCACCTCAACACCCCTTGTCGTGGAACGCGATTCTGCCATTACGGCGCCTGTGCTCGCAGGTGCCATCAGGAGCGGACACTGCGCAGTGTGAGGATGCTCCGTAGTTGGGAGAAAAGCTTATACAGAGCCTATACCAGAACATAGTGGTGCAGCCCTAGGATATTTATTATCCTGCACTTGGGGTGGGGAAGGACTGGGTACACATGGACGCCTGGGTAGAAGGGTGGGGTACACCATGGCGGCGGGTTTACTTTCCCTGAGTTAGACAGCCCTAGCATATCTCTCCCACACTTGGGAGGGGTTGGGGAAGGACTGGGTACACCTGGGTAGAAGGGTGGGTTGACATGTCTGTGCCCAGGGTACACCCAGACATGCCAGAGCTTCCAATAGGAAGGAAGCGAGTCTGTGAGGCCATGGGGCCACTGGAAACATCTACTTTGTAACAAACTATTGGGGCTAGTTAGGGCTTGACACTTAGAGAGTATGGCTCAGGGGCGCATCTGGGGGGAGCCGTGCTTCTTAAAAGACGGGGTCCATTCGTCCACACCAGGGGGTGAATATGTCCCAGAGAATCTTCTTGCCTAGTTAGTGGGGTAGAGGGACAGGGCATGACCTTGCAGTGAGTTGGCTAGGTTGGTGAATTTAAGGACAAGGCATGACCATTCAGTATAGGAGGGTAGAGGGGCCAGATTGTCAGTCAACTACGCTGGCCTGTGGCGGTAAAGTCATGATTGGCGAGTCGTTAATTTAAGGTCCTTAGGGGGCGGCGCATTTTTGAATGGGGTCACCCAAAGGCAGGGACAAGTGGTCTCTCCTAGAATTCCAGGGGCAGTTACAGCCTGTTGGCTACATGGGTGCGGGGATGGGAGAGTCACGCTTTCTCTAGGCTGATTGGCCACCCCGCACGTGCACAATGACGCCAGTAAGCGGCGCAGAGATGCAAGGGCCCCCTTTAATGGAGTTAATAGAGCGCACTGGGGTAACAGGGGGGCGGAAGTACCCTCATGGTAAACGGGCCCTCTGCGCATGCGCACTCCGACAGGAGGGCGTGGTTTAAGTGATAAGGATCTGACACCAGTTAGTGACCTTGCGGTAGGCCCAAATAGGATACGCAGAAAAGAAATATTGTATAATGTGATTGATACGTTAGATTCGGATAGGAAATACCTTGTACCAGAAGTATGTTAAGGTTAGCCATCAGATATCTATATATATCAATTGTAATAGAATGTCATGGAACGTTTTCTGCGTAATTGTGTAAATATTGTTTATTTAAATTTTTGATTTATTTGTATGTTTTAATAAATACGGCTGGGGGGGTGTACGACCCCCCGCCTCCAAAGAAATCCCTCTCATGTCCTGGTTAATAATTTTTGTTAACGGAAGTGGGTTAGGGGTCCTCCGGCAGTCCCTGGCCATAGAGAAAGGCAGGGTCGACATCGGCCCCGCCGCAGGTATGGCGGGGTGCGCCGGCCCCCACCCGCTACCCGCTCTAGCTGTGGGGGCGCGCCCCCATGGTGCCACCATGACAGAGCGGGCGCCCCTCAACGTGGATTGGAACCCGAGTCCCCTAGTGACCCGGAAATGATTGAATCACTTCCGGGTCACTATGGAACAAAGGCCAGGCCGGTTAGATCCGGCCTGGCAGATGAGAGGTTAAAAGGCTGGGGAGCGCAGGAGTCTGCCTTTTTGATTCCGTGCGCCACGGCCTGCACCTCCAGCCTCTAGGAGGCTGTAATTATTTTTCCCCACCCACCATCCCCTGAAGCAGATGATTGGTATTGTGTGTTATGAAGGTTTTCACAGTTTTTTTACAAATGTTTATAGATGACAAGAGTGTCTGTTCCTTAGAACTTTATCCCGTTTACAGGTCATCAATCGTCGTATTTATTGCTATTCCTTTGTCATGCGGTAAGGTCGTGATTGGTGAGCAGTTAGTTTAAGGCCCTTAGGGGGCGGCGCCATTCTTAAATGGGGTCGCCCAAAGGGAGGGACAAGTGGTCTCTCCTAGAACTCCAGGGGAAGCTACATGGGTGCAGGGGAGGGGAGAGTCACGCTTTCTCTAGAATGGTTGGCCATCCCGCACGTGCACAATGATGCCAGTAGACGGCGCTGAGATGCAAGGGCCCCCTTTAATGGAGTTAATAGAGGGTACTGGGGTAATCGGGGGGCGGAAGTACCCTCACAGTAAGCGGGCCCTCTGCGCATGCGCACTTCGATGGAAGGGCGTGGTTAATAGGGCGTACGGGCATTACCGGGGGGGAAGGACCCTCACGGTAAACGGGCCCTCTGCGCATGCGCACTCCAACAAGAGAGCGTGGTTTAAGTGATAAGGATCTGACACGAGTTAGTGACCTTGCCGTAGGCCCAAATAGGAAGCGCAGAAAAGAAATATCATATAATGTGATTGATACGTTAGATTCGGATAGGAAATACCTTGTACGAGAAGCATGTTAAGGTTACCCATCTGATATCTGTATATATCAATTGTAATAGAATGTCATGGAACATTTTCTGCGTAATTGTGTAAATATTATTTCAATTTTTGATGTATTTGTATGTTTTAATAAATACGGCCGGGGGGTGTACGACCCCCCGCCTCCAAAGAAATCCCTTTCATGTCCTGGTTAATAATCTTTGTTAACGGAGGGGGGGTCCTCCGGCAGTCCCTGGCCATATCAACCATGCCTGGCGGTGTAGCAGAAGGCAAGACCGCCGGGCCAGTCTGGGTCAGTCGTTACGGGCAGCGGCTAGCAGCAGACGCATTACCGAATTGCTCTTTGCTGCAAAGAAGTGCCTGGAGTGACGTTTATTACTCCAATGCTTATGCTGATAATAATGTTTAATAAAAGTTGCTTTTTAGGACACAATCATGCTTATTCATGCTACCACTTCCGTCGGCTCAACAGTTTTTAGTGCGTTACTCACAGTCTAATCACACAGCACTCAATCGTTTTTGTGTTGGTGAGCCGCTGCCCACAGACAGACATTCATTCATGGCTTAGTTCATTATAATTGATTTTTAGGGTTAATTATAATGTTGAAAGTAAAGTTTAAACTTGTTTTTGAAACAATACAGCCAAGTCTGGCAGTGACCTATGTGTGCCTTAGCCTCCCTCTCCTGAGGCTCGCCCTGAATAAATGCCCGGTGCTTTTGTCGACTGCAGTGGCTAGATTCAGCAGACTCAGACTGTTGACTCTATTTCATTTGATATATGCATCTGTGAAGAGATCCGTGCTTGGGGGCTATCACATTCTTGGACAGACAGCGTGAGGTTCCGTGACAATTGTAAGTGGTGTTTTCGACTCGCACGAATATGGTCGAGTCTGGTATCTATGAACCGCAAATGACGAGTTTAGTGGGTGTACGCGTTTTCGCTGTGCTAGCCTAAACCGTTTGTTTGTTTCGTGGGTTTCCTCATCTGAACCCACGGGTTCCATCTTAGATACGGCATTCATTTTGTTTCTTGCCCTCAAGTAGCCAGCGAACGGACGTTGTCCGCTTCGCGACCCTGGGATTCCCAAACTCTTGCGGAAGACACGTTTCCTTTGAAGGTGTCTTTATGATGAGGGGGATGGCACTGTAGGGCAGATGGCCCCGCTCGAGGCTCATCTTGCCGTGCCGGTCTATTGTCTTAGTTGTGTATTCATTAGGCACGTCCCCTTTGATGCCTGCAGCTCGTGTTTCCCGATACCTCCCCTTTTTACACCCTTTCCGATCTGCTCACTGTTCCTGTCTTCCTCTGCACCTGTTTCTGTCTCTTGCTTGATTCGTTTACTGCTGATTGGAATGTACTAATGGTGGGAAGATGTGCTTTTACAGTTGGGAACTACCAAACGTTACTGTACTTATGTTCCGGGCCCTGAATACATGAAAGCGACCCCTTATGGTCTTTACGATGGGAACCAAGTTGTAAACCTTTGTGTACCATGTTATCCTATGCACGAAAACTGTATAAAAGGAGCGATCCACAGATACAAGTTGAAGCAGACTCCTCGAACTTACACGTGTTGTACTTCCTGTGACTTCTGTGTTCCCTGCAGTAATAAACTTCGAATCTTTGACGCCGAAGGAAGTGTCCCGTGTCTCTGTCATTTGTACGCCGGAACAGGTTACCCACGAAGGTTTTAGGTGTTATCCCTGGCACCGCTGGGTCTTAGAAAAACCCAGTCCTTCAGTTGGCGCCAAACGTGGGGCTGCATCAGTGGTACCGGTCCAAAGCCCGACGATCGTGAGGAACTTCGTGTGAAATCTCCGAGGGAAGGTGCACCCCGCTTCATCGATCCTGTTGTCGAAACAAGTGGCCCGACGACTTTTCCCGCGAAGATCCCCGCCTCCTGACGGCTGCGACGGACTGCTGCCCTGACTGTAGACCTGTTTTGGCGCCTGGCGTAGACCTTGGTACAGCGAGACGATTGACGGGCCTTCCTGGTGACGCCATTGATCTTTGAGTTAAGTATTTGTGGGTCGCTCCCAGAGTCCTTTGTTCTGGGTGCTTAGTTGTTGCATGGTTCCATTGCATTTGTGGTTCTTAGTACTTTGTTCTTTCTTGTGATATTTGACGTCTGCAGTCGCCAAAAACCGAGGGTTTTTGCTCTTTGCAGGGACATTGTAAATCCTATAACCCTTGACGTTTGTGAAACTCGGTTAGTGTGCATGATGCCTGGCCGTAGTACTTTGTTCAGTTGCTTCAGAAGTTGTGGTGCGGATTCCCGACTGGAGGACTCGTGTCCGATACCTCCGGTTGGAACTCCAACTTACGAGTTGTACAGTAGACACGGTTTGGGTCCAATTACATTCAATGAGTGTTGGGTTCGTTACACTAAAAAAGACGGTGTCCTTAGTTGGCCACCTCATGGTAGTTTTGAGACCCCGATTTTAGATAATCTAGAAGCTAAATTGTTCCAAAGAAAAGCAAGGCCGGCCATGTTTGATTCCTTTCGGTTGTGGCGTAAAGAAGCCAAGCAGAAAGAAATCAAGCAGATTAAACGTAATAAGAGAGAAGGTATTGTTACAACAGTAAGAAACGCAGAGCAGTTTCAGCGAGATAAGGAGGAAAAGGAAAAGGAAGTTTTCGATAGATTGCAGCGTATGAACATAGATAAGTGTTACCCCGCTTTACCGACGGGTACAGATAAGAAGGAGGAATCAGTAGAGGACCACTTGTTGTCCTATCTCTTGAAGTCACCACCTCCGTATGCACAGGGTACCGTAGCTCCAGTGGTTCCCCCTGTCCCTGTTCCTCCACCTGCTCCCGTTCCTGTTCCACAACCTGTCCCCGTTCTTCAACCCGTTCCTGCTCCTCTACCTGCTCCCGTCCCTACTGCTCCCCCGCTTGTACTTCCTCATACTCCTGTTCCCGCTGCTCCTACTGTTCTGGTTACCCCTGCTGTCTCTTCTGTTCCTGACACTTCTCTTGTTCCCACATTGAGTTACTCTTCTTCTCCATCTGTTCGACGTCGTACCCCTTCTGTTGCTACTAACTTATTTAATTCTCTTGGACCCATCCTTGAGTCCGCTGGTTCTGATGGTCCTCAACGGCGAAGTCAGCTTCCAGGTAGTAGGGAACGTGACTCGCTGTATAATATGGCGACGGGTTGGATTAAATACCCCCTTAGAAATCCTCCACGTATAGTGCTTGATACGTTTTGTCAATTCAACGTACCGACACAAAGGTTCGTGTTTGAAGAAATGTGCAAGCTTTTACGTGACCAAATATCGGCTGATGCATCGGACGATGTATTGACTGCTCTGACTAATCTTCAGCTTCAGTTTGCGAGCGGAATAATGGTGGGTAGCAATGTTCGACGTGCTGTCGAGCAGTTACTATCTTTTCGTCCTTCTATAATGCCTCGGGCATTGTTTTTAGAAGACATTGAGGAACCACTAACAGCGCCTGGTCAGTATCCCATGCGCGAAGTTCCACCAGTGTGGATGCCGGGTGATGCTGCTCAAGTTCCGCCGATCCTGCCACATTTTCAGAGAGTGTGGATACACCTCCCATGGAAGCGATCGGACGTTTTGCAGGTAAAGCAATCTTTGCCTGACCCTCGCAAAAATCCTGCAGGATATTACAAAGAATTATCACAGTTAGTAGATGCTACGATAATGAATCTTGCTGACATCAATATGTTGTTCGGTAACGTGGTTCCGCAACCGGTTTGGGTGAAAATTCGTCAAGAAAATCATGTAGCAGAATTAGGTGGTGATTGGGCTGCTCTTGTAGCGGCGGATACGCGACAAATTGGTGGGGCCAAGCCTGAACAGCTAATTACGGCTTTGCCCCAGAGAATTATTACTCTTATGAAAACGCTTATGCCAGCTATGAAGGTGAATTGGGACAAACTGTCCGCTTGCAAACAAAAGAAGGATGAGAGTGTCTCTGATTTCTTTACGAGATTTGAGGAGGCATTCATTGACCATAGTGGTCAGGATATGGGTACTGAGGGAGGTCAGCGATTGTTTGTGGACAAGTTTGTCTCAAATTTGTTGCCGGACCTAAGCAACAAATTACGAAATTCAGAAAGTGCGTGGGCTGTTTCCACTTCTGCTCAAATATTGGCCACGGCCCAATATTATGAGAATAGAGAGAAAGAGGAAAATGATCGTGCCGATAAAAAGACAAAAGAGCTAAAAACTAAAGTGTTGTTGCAACAAGCGTATCCTCCACATTCGAATCAGAATGATTCGCAACAGCGGAATCGATCACAATCTCAGTCGAATAGGTCGCAATCACGTAATGACTCCTCTTCGCAGAGATCTGCATTAGGGTACAATAAGTGAGCCTATTGCAGGGGTGAGGGTCATTTGAAATTTGATTGTCCAGTTTTGCGTGATCGAAATAATGGTAATTCATCTAGAGGAGGTCGTAGTGGTCCTCAACAGGCATCACGTGGTAGAGGTCGTGGTGCTCAAAATGATCGTTCTAACGATTCTTCTGATTCTAATAATTGTTTTGATCAGCGCGGATCGTCGCAAGGAAGATCTGCGCAGTACAATTTGGACGATTATTACGTCGATCAGGATGCTGACGACGGTAATTACTAGGACAGCCATAGACAAGGAGAGGGAGTAGTATCAGTTCCGGTTGATCAGAGAGGGCCTTACGTCGCAGTTGCCACCTCGGGCGTTGTTGAGCCTTTTCTGTTGGACACTGGTGCAGCGAAAAGTTCCATCATGCATTCGAAACTCCCTGGAGCACCTTTGTCTGGCTTAACAAATGTTTCCGTTGGATTCTCTGGCGCCCCTGTTAGCAATCCGGTTTCGCGCCCTTTGCCTCTTACAATTGGGCCTCGTAAGCTGAAAGTTCCTTTGATTTTGACTACTGGTTGTGGTGAAAATCTCTTGGGCCTGGATTTGCTAAAACGTCTGTATGCGACTTTGTAGTGTTCTCCTGCGGGAGTAAAGCTTACGTTGGGTGAGAGAGTTGTCTCTCCTATGTACTTATCCATCGATAAGCTTCCACCGGAATTGAGTTCTCTTCCTGCATCTTTGTGGGCGACAGGTCCCAATGACGTGGGCCTGCTCGACATCTCCCCTTATGTTGTTCACTTGAAATCTAATGTGCGATTGCCACGTATTCCCCAGTATCGTATCTCCCTTGATGGTGAGCGAGCGCTGTTAGCAATCATCTACGACCTAATTGAGAAAGATGTTATCGAGGAGACTCGGGGAAACGTGTGCAATAGCCCTGTGCTGCCCATTCTGAAGCGCACTGATCCATCAAAGCCCCCTGTTTATCGTTTTGTTATCGATTTACGGGAGGTGAATAAAATTGTGATTCCTCAGTTCCCTGTGGTGCCTGACATTACGGCTCTACTGACTCTGATTCCAGCCTCTGCATCTTGGTTCTCAGTGATCGATCTGAAGAATGCTTTCTTCAGCATTCCGATTGCTGAGGAGAGTAGGGACCTTTTCGGTTTCTCTCTTGGTGGCCGCAGCTTTAGGTTTAAACGCGCTCCTCAGGGCTACTGTGAGAGTCCATCGATATACAGTCAAGCCTTGAAGGGCCAACTTGATGCGTTTGTGTTGCCGGCCGGTGCGGCCTTGATCCAATATGTCGATGACTTATTGGTGGCTGCGGATACTCAGGACATTTGCAAACTTGCTACGGTGTCGTTGTTGCAGCATCTCTGTGACTTACATCACAAGGTGTCACCTTCTAAACTGCAATATTGTTGCCAAGAAGTAACCTATCTAGGTCACTTATTGTCAAAGGAGGGAAGGAGGTTGACCCCAGAGAGAATTGCAGCGATTGCTCGAATGACTGTGCCAACAACTCAGAGAGATGTGCGTGCCTTTTTAGGTATCACGTCATACTGCAGGCAATGGATCCCAAATTTTTCATTGCTAGTGAAACCATTGGTGGCTCTTACGTGCAAGGATGTTCCAACTCCTTTACCATGGACGGAAGAATGTCAGAAAAGTTTTTCTGAACTACGTGATGCGTTGTGTTCGGCCCCTGTGTTAGGTACCCATGACTACAGTAAGCCGTTTACACTATACGTTCACGAGAGGGAAGGTTGTGCGTTGAGTGTTTTGACGCAACAATTCGGCGGTAAGCAACGTCCATGTGCATATTTTTCCTCGACCTTGGACCCAGTAGCTAGAGCGTTGCCGAGTTGTTTGAGAGCAACAGCGGCAGCTGCGGTGTCCATCCGACAATCTGCAGGATTGGTCATGGATAATATGCTTACGGTGATGGTTCCGCATGCAGTTGACACTCTCTTGAATCGTACCAAAACTCAACATCTGACGAGCGCAAGGTTGTCTGGGTATGAGTTGACGCTTTTGGCAAGTCACATTCAAATAAAACGTTGCAACGTCCTGAACCCGGCGACTTTGTTACCAATCAGTATGGAATCAGACGAAGTAGCACCTCATGACTGCTACCTACGAACGGAGGAAGAAACAAAAGGTCGAGTAGACCTGAAAAATACTCCATTGGAAAATCCCGATGGGACCCTGTATGTGGATGGGTTGTGTTTTAAGTTGCCGAATGGCGATGTGACGACTGCGTATGCTGTGGTGACATTGAGTACTGTTGTGGAGACTGCGAGATTGAATCAGAACTCTGCTCAGGCGGCAGAACTGATTGCTTTGAATAGAGCGTGCGTGTTGTCGAAAGGGAAACGGGTGAATGTGTTTACGGACAGCCAGTTTGCATTTGGTGTTGCGCACAGTTTTGGACGCTTGTGGAGAGAGAGAGGTTTTATGACATCGCATGGCACGAAGATCCAGCACGGACAGCTCGTGAATGATCTTTTGGATGCACTTACATTGCCTAAGCAGGTGGCGATTATTAAATGTAGTGCACACCGTAAGGTGACGGATGATGTTGGTCGTGGTAATGCGTTTGCGGATGAGATTGCTAAGGAGACTGCCCGGAATCTTAGTACTAGAATGTATGTGACGAGTTCGGTTAGGTGGCCTACAGAGACTGGCATGTGTGAGGACACTATCGAGAGTGTGAAAGCGATTCAGAACGAGGCCACTGAGTCTGAAAAGACGAAGTGGAAAGAGAGTACGGGAAAGCTGGATGCGAATGGTTGCTGGATTGATTTGTCGGAGAATAAGAGGTGGATGTTGCCGGATGCGTATGTACTAGCTGTTGTGACGATGGCACACGGCTTGGCACATATTAGTGCGAAAGGTATCTGCAAGTTGTTGTCCCCTGTATGGAAGAATGATGGTATCGCTAAGTGTGCTGAGAGATTGGTTAAGAATTGTATGATATGTATGATGTACAATCCTGGTAAGGTAACCCCTACACCTCCTGGCCATTTTGCTCCCCCTTCATGTCCCTTTGAGGTGATTCAGCTAGACTTCATTCATATGGAGAGATGCAATAACCTGAAGTACGTTTTAGTTGTGGTTTGCGCATTCTCCCGATGGATCGAAGCCTACCCTCTCAAAGATAACACTGCTTTGTCCACTGCGAAAATCCTACTGAAGGAATACTTTCCTCGGTATGGAATGCCACAGATTGTATGGTCTGATAACGGAAGTGAGTTTGTGGGGAGTGTGATGAAGAGTGTGTGTAAGGGACTTGGAATTACACAGAAATTCCACAGCACCAATCATCCCCAGCCGGCAGGTTTGGTTGAAGGGTATAATGGCACCCTTAAATTGAAGTTAGCGAAGATTCAGGCTACGACTGGTCTCTCGTGGCCTGACGCTTTGCCTCTAGCTCTTCTGTCAACTAGGGCGACTGTACACTCCCGAGTAGGGCTTAGCCCCTACGAGATTGTGTTCGGCCGCCCTGCCAATGTTTGGGGGGTCCCTAGACCCAGTGTGTTTTCTGATCTTGAGTACCCAATGTTGATCGATTATCTTCATGATCTGACTGCTAAACTGAGGTTAATTCACCAACAGGTCTTTGAAGCACTGCCGACGCAGACGGAGGGTCCAGGCCACCAGCTCCAGCCCGGAGACTGGGTGGTGACACGAAATTTTGCCCGGAAGGGTAACCTTGAGCCTCGTTTTACCGGACCCTACCAAGTGCTCCTTGCCACGAGGACTGCTGTTCGTTTGGAAGGACGCAAGAATTGGGTGCATGCCACCCATACCAAGAAGGTACCTATACCTTTACCAGCAGACTCGTGGGTGAGGAAGGGCATTGCCTCGTCTGAAGCAGAAACTGTGCCGACTTTCGTCCCTTTTAGCGACGCTCAGCCTGTCGGAAAGACCTCAGTGCAGCAGAACGACATTGTTGAACATTTGCCATCGCAAAACTCAAGATCTGAACAATTGACTGATCAGCAGAACTCTGTCTCATCATCGGATCAGCTGTTTGACGAACAGACACGTCCTGGGAGAAGCCGATATTTTCTTCGATCCAATGTCAAAGACTAATAAATATTTTTGCTTACTCCCCTGACATCCACGTTACCCCATTTGCCGTTACAGAGTTTGAACACACTTGCATAATTGTGATTTCGTAAATTTCGAGCCTTTTTCTACGTATGTGTTTTTGCTTCCACAGCTAGGAGATTTTGTACATATTTGTAAATTAAAGATACCTTACATCCGGGTGGACCGTAGGGCCGCGCGGGTACTTCCTTCTGGTTAGTAGGTCTTGACACTAGGTCAGAGGCCGTCGATTCCTGGGAACTCCTGGGGATTGACTACTGCTACACAGAACGAAGTGCGTCAAGAACGTAGCGGACGGTTTTAGAGGATGGCTTTCTCGAAGCTGTCGGAATTGGAAAAAGCTCATGCCCAAAGATTCAAGTTGCAACAAATTGCTCGTACAAAATGCTTCATGTTTCAGGTGTTCCTTCTGTTTTTAACTGTTTCTTCGTTATTGGTGGGTGGGGTGTATTACATGATACAGTCATTGTTGCCTTCTGCCTCACCTACCCCATCTTCTGAACCTAAACCTACCTCCACTGTTTCTCCTCATTCCTTCCACATCCTACCCCAACACGAGCAGGTTAGACGTGCGGAATTCATGAACAATTCCTTCGTTCAGCTCCTTCATCAGCATCAGTTGGTGATGAACACTACCAATTGTTGGGTGTGTGGGTTAATGCCACATACCACCGATAAGGGAATTCCGTACCTGGTCCTTCCTTATAGTTCCCAGGGTTCAGCTCGAGCATTCCAAACAATGTTTCGAAGCGCACTAGATTCTTACCCCAATCGAGAGCCACGTTCTCCACACTTTGGTCCCGGTCCGTACCATAAGCCTTTGGCAATAGCGATTGCTGATTTAGATAGGGATATCTATGAGCCGTCGCTCATCCCAGAGGAAGAGGTGCGAGCCTATAGGGATCTGAGTGAGGTTGAGTATAGTGCGCTCGTAGGCGAAAGACAGCTTAAAAGCTCGTCTCCAATATGGATCGTACCCCACCTTGGTAATTTCTGTCTAAAAGGTCGTGGCCGAAGCCCGAGAGCTCACCTTGGAGAGAGTGCCTGCTCTGAGACGTATGTCTTACCAATGCTCTCTTCCCCTGTTCTCCTGACTGCCAAGGGTACGTACTTTGTCTGTTATGACCGTGCATATACATGGTTGCCCCTTGACTTTGCGGGCACATGTTATATTGCAAACTTGTTGCCACCGACTTTTACAGTCGCCTCCGATTACCACAAGACCAGAGTTTTGAGGGGCGTGATTAGCAAAGAGGACACTGCCGGTCAAGAGGCAGGAGACTTTTTCAAGGGTTTCTTGCCGTTTTGGGGGCCTATGATCAATAGTAGGAACCTGAGACAGTTGACTCGAGTGGTGGAATCGACAGCTAATATCACTGCCAGTGCCCTTGGTAATATCACAGCAGAGCTTCAGGCGGATCGATTGATGACGTTACAAAATCGTATGGTTTTAGACGTTGTCTTAGCAGATCGAGGTGGAGTATGTAAGGTGATCCATTCGAGCTGTTGTATTTTCATTCCAGACAACGCTCCGACTGTCTATCAAGTCATCTCGAAGTTGCATAAGATCTCTGAGTCCATACACGTGGACGTAGGGGATTGGACGCTACTTGGGTGGTTTTGGGGCCTAATGTCGACTTGGGGTTGGAAAATTCTGATGATTATCGGAGTTGTTGTAGCATTCCTGTTCACGTGTTGTTGTCTTTGTGTGTAGTGTGGTCCTGCCTTATGTGGCCTCTGTGCTACGACGTGTATAAGACAGCCGCCTGTTACCAAAGGAACTCTGATGGATAGAATTATGTTGCAGCAGCATCTAGATGGTCTGATGAATATCGAGATCGATTATGATTCTGACTAGTGCTTGCCTACATGAGGGCAAAAGGAGCGTCTGAGGTTCCGTGACAATTGTAAGTGGTGTTTTTGACTCGCACGAATATGGTCGAGTCTGGTATCTATGAACCGCAAATGACGAGTTTAGTGGGTGTACGCGTTTTCGCTGTGCTAGCCTAAACCGTTCGTTTGTTTCGTGGGTTTCTTCATCTGAACCCACGGGTTCCATCTTAGATACGGCATCCATTTTGTTTCTTGCCCTCAAGTAGCCAGCGAACGGACGTTGTCCGCTTCGCGACCCTGGGATTCCCAAACTCTTGCGGAAGACACGTTTCCTTTGAAGGTGTCTTTATGATGAGGGGGATGGCACTGTAGGGCAGATGGTCCGCTCGAGGCTCATCTTGCCGTGCCGGTCTATTGTCTTAGTTGTGTATTCGTTAGGCACGTCCCCTTTGATGCCTGCAGCTCGTGTTTCCCGATACCTCCCCTTTTTACACCCTTTCCGATCTGCTCACTGTTCCTGTCTTCCTCTGCACCTGTTTCTGTCTCTTCCTTGATTCGTTTACTGCTGATTGGAATGTACTAAAGGTGGGAAGATGTGCTTTTACAGTTGGGAACTACCAAACGTTACTGTACTCATGTTCCGGGCCCTGAATACATGAAAGCGACCCCTTATGGTCTTTACGATGGGAACCAAGTTGTAAACCTTTGTGTACCATGTTATCCTATGCACAAAAACTGTATAAAAGGAGCGATCCACAGATACAAGTTGAAGCAGACTCCTCGAACTTACACGTGTTGTACTTCCTGTGACTTCTGTGTTCCCTGCAGTAATAAACCTAGAATCTTTGACGCCGAAGGAAGTGTCCCGTGTCTCTGTCATTTGTACGCCGGAACAGGTTACCCACAAAGGTTTTAGGTGTTATCCCTGGCACCGCTGGGCCTTAGAAAAACCCAGTCCTTCAAGCGACCTGGAGTCCAAACTGATGCTCTGGGGTATTTCCTGCCTCAACCTGTGCCCCCAGAATTGTTGCTGCTGCCTGGCATTACTAGAACTAAGTTCTTCAACACACTTAACTATAATTGCTCTTGCACCTACACAACCTTTTTTGCATTATATTCTACATGTATGTATTGTTAAAATAACCAAGGAAGCAGCTAGTGCAATTGCAGTGACGGATTTACATACCAGATCTAAAAAAATCAAAATTTTCAAGAAAGGGAATCGTTTTTAATTGAGTGTTGATTTAAAACCCAGCTTTTATCGACCTTCATCGAACAATGGAAAAATACATGTTTTAGAGCAAGTAACAAGGAAACTGGAAAGTCTGCCCTTCTGGTGGTTCGTGCATACCGTCATGCTATGTACAAAAAACACCCTCTGTGCACGAGGGCTCGCTTCGGAAAAGTGTGCTGAAAGACTCGAACATGATGTGCACGTCATCCTTCCGTGGCCTAGCTGACATGAGCTGGATGAACGCCATAACCATCATAGAAGGTGCCTGCTCCCAAATAAATAGCAAAAACATCCCTAAATATTTGACAGAAGTTTCCTAATGTTCCCTGTTTGGAAGTCAGAACCTGTTCAGGAACAGTTTAAGTTTAATTAATCCTATATTGTTTCCCAAATTAGATGACCATGTCATAAATCAAAGCACAATTTCTTTGAATATGTGCAAAACAAGTTTAATATAATGGCCAACTGTTTCTAGGACCTTGTTATACACCTTTGTTATAGTTCAATTTTTATGTATCCATTTATTTGCACTACCACGTGTTTACAGTGGGGCATCTCCGTGGTTTGCGCTGGCCCTTCCCAGCATTATTTTTTTACCTTATTGCATTTGCAACCCATTATGCCTGTGAGTGGGTGATGGTATAATCTCCTAGTTGCACTTGCTATGCTATCAAATTTGCTTTTTAGGCAAGCAAGCGGTCATGAATGAACAGATTAATGAAATCAACATCTGAACATCTACAGTGCCTGCCAGCCCTCTGGTACTGGGAACTGCAGTAACACAGTCTGTCTCTGAATAGTGCACTTAATTTTTTAGGTCTCGCCATCGAACGCAGCGCATGCACTGCTTCACCTTGGTGAGACTATTGTTGTGGGTTTGGTGCGCGAAGGGAGACAAACCATGTGCCCGCACGGAGAGGCGATGTGCACGCGCATGGCGTCTCCTCTCTGCCGGTCACGCACGCTTGCCCACGGTGTCTTTTCATACATGCGTGTTTATTTAAGCAGTAGACACGTACAATGATGTGCACGCTCCATTAAAAGGTCTGCCAACGCAGCTCTCAATGTGCGGGATGGTGGCTGTGAGATGTGGCCGGGTTGAAACCACACCTCATGCCACAATAGACATCAACTACCTCAAAGACCACATTCTTTTGTCCTGCAACAGGAGCAACTCTGTCTAACCTGCAATTGAGCAGCTGACGGCTCTGCCCGAGTCTCAGCGCCAACCAGTTCACCGGGCTGCCTCTCAGAACATGTGCCCAAGGACAACATTCTACACCTTTTCATCCTTTCCGAATCATAGCAGGAAGCAGCAGTGGTTTCTCTTTTCAAAAAGTAGTTCCATCTTTTTAACGTAGGTGCATAATCTGGGGATAAAATAATAGCCGGTAAATTGTTTATAAATACTTGCTTCACATGCTGCTTCTAAACTGACCAGTGGCCTGGGCAGTGTCCGGCACACTGCCCGGATAAAACCATTCAGGTCCCACAGCAACCGATTGAAGGCAGGCACCGGGAAGCAATTTACTTAGCAGAACGCTACCTTTATGGCTCAAAAGTGAAAGCCAATAAAGAGACAGCTACTAAATGACCCGATGGCTTGTTCACAAGCTTGGATTCTTAAGTAAGCAATACAATTAAAGTCGAACACTCACATCCCTGTGTCTAAAGAATGGCATATTCTCACCAGTTCAAAAAGACGCAGCAAAGGGAATGGACATTGTCGAACAGGAATCTGGTCGCCATGGGGTCCTGTCCCGAACCGCTCACTTTCGAAGAATCGGGAGCCCTGCAGAGGTCTTGACACTCTCGGAACACCTGCACCGTGCACAGCAAGTGCCCGGCTGTGGTGCTCTGCAGGTGAGCGCTTCCTTGACAGCTGAGGGATGCCTCACGCCGCTGCGCATGCTCAGGAATGGAGGGGCGTGGCCGTGTATTCAAGGGAAGCACTACCTGTCAGCACGAGACAGCTAAGTGCCCTCAGCCCGCCCGAGGCAGAGCTGGGCTCTATGCTGGACTGATGTCGGCACAGACTGAGCTGGTAACTAAAATTTGAGCTGGTCCCGTCTGACCTGAAGTGGGATTCTCGATTTTCTACGATATATGCACGTACAAATAACCAGCCAATGCTGTAAGAAATGAGCCATCCACTGCTGAAAACCCATTTCCTTTCCTAGAAAGCTTGTGCAAGTACCCAGTGCACGGTCATGTTCATTAGTCTGTTTTGTACGGGGGACGCATATACTGCTACTTACCCTGCCGTGAGGGCAACGGCTCCTGTTCCTTGCACAACCAGCTCCAGGGAGATGCCGTGAGGGGAACGGCTCTGTTCTAACGCCGCAACATCGCCTGCAGCCACCGGGGGGCCGAAACTACACCTCCCAAGTGCCCCGGCGGCCAAGTCGCGTCCCTGACGCCACCTTCGCGCCTGAAGGCGCCTGAAAAGAGAGGAACGTCTCTCGCCCCGTGAGTCGCGCGCGGGAGCAGCCGGGCGAAGCCCAGGCAAAGGGCGGGCCCTCTTAGGCCAGAAGAGGCTGGGTTGGGCCACCCCCTTGGCAGGCCTTTTCCATCCTTTCCATCTCTCCCGGGATTGCCATCAGGTCAGTGATAAAAGCATACTCTACTGCTCAAACATTTGTCACATAACTGATTTAGACTAAACGCAATCATGGGGAAAAGGACACCGGCAGTGCCCAGGCCAAAAGACGTGCACAAACTGGCTCTACCAACCTCCACTACCCCGCGGCCAAGTCTGACCGCCATTGACAAAATGCTCCAGAAGACTATCGATGTTGTTGCAACTGCCATTCAGAACACTGAAAGGCGCTTTTCGCTCCCATCAAGTCTGCCCCCTCTTCTTTTGAACCAACTCACTGGACTCCTTACTTGCCGCATCCTATGCAGGGCTTCCAGGCACAGACTGTAATGAGAACTGCATGATTGTGGACATGGCCCTCCCGGCACAATTTACCCCAGGTAGCAGGTTATCATCAACTCCCACTATGCTCAGGTCTGATAAGAACATAAGTCAAGACTCTTGGACACCACTGGTAAATGATCAGGCACATTTAGATGGTAACGATCAATGTGCGGATCTTGACATATCAAACATTGAGGGGGACAAAAGTGACAGCATTCCTGTGCGAACCAGGGGCCAAAAAGCTAAAAGAAAACTGAAGCACCTAGACACTGAGTTATCGCCAAAAAAACAGAGAAACAAGGGTGGGCGCAAGCAACATCGGAGGATTCCTGCCTCCGTAGAGCGGAAAAGGGATAAGGGGGAAGATCAACTTATAGGAACTGATACCCATGCCATAGAAGCCAGTGTAGCAATGGGGAACGAAGGATTCTGGGGGAGGATGGAGACATTATTGTCTACCCTTTTAGGTCCAATTAATCAACAAATCCTAAACATGGATAAGAGGTTGAGAGTGTTGGATGACCACGTAACAAAATTGGGCATAGGGCAGACTATAATAAACAAACCCAATGTGGGGACACTAGGTGGAACCAAGGCCAAAAATAACGGAGCTAACACAAACACTGTTGGTCATAATAAACCAACTCCAACGATGCCCGTACCTAGCACAAGCAAAAGCCAACCTCTAGCCAAACATGCCCCTAATCCAAACATGACTAAGGTAGCTAGTTTGGAAGGGACGGATCATAATGCTGATAAAAGCAAAAGGGTCCCAACCCGACAAACTAAGAATGATGTCCAAAACCGCCCCACAGTTCAATCCGAACTAAACATGTCAACCAACACGAGGAAGATTCCCACCCACATCAGCCTGCCGCCTGAAGGGGGGGCGTACCTGCTGGTTTTAGTCAATGTGCCCAAACTAAAGAACGACCAAGAGGAAAACCATATCACTCTTAAAAACAGAATTCTCCATTGGTTATCTATAAATTGTAATTTCCCAATGGAAGGAGCAAGGGAGATCATTCAAACACTAAGAGTCGGGTGGGTGGGCCCGCTGAGAAAAAAGTTTGATGGGGACTGCATAGTTATAAACTTTAGGTCCCCTCAATGGGCTCAAAAAACCCTTGCTAATGCGCCACTACCCTCACTGTGGGAATTTAATACGACCTTGCTTCCCCTGGGTTACTTTTACAGACACCTAGCCCCAAACTCTAACCCCATGATCAACCCGGCTGTGCGTTATCAGGATCCAAATCTTGGTATCAGGGATTTATTCCCATCTCACCAATTGAATCAAGATTTTGGCTTTATGAATGGCCCAGCTCAGCGCTACCAGGCCCCATCCCGGGGACACCCGATGCCACACCCATACTTCCCCATCATGCCTCCGCACAATCATAGTGAAAGGCCATATCTAAGCTCGAATTCAAATCTGAATTCGCGTCAGAATGAGTTGAGGCCCCTATATAACATCTCAACCTATAACCGGTTTGAACACGCCTTCTCAAATTTAGAAGATCAGGACTGACTGGGGAAAAGGGGAAGTAACACCGGATGCCAAGATGAAAGCAATGATAATGAGGAACACTTACCCCCAACACTAACAAACACAACTCAGGAAATAGTAATACAACACCATACTACCACACTTGTAACTACACAAGAGGTTGCATCTCCTATACCAACTAACCTTAAGCGGAGTACAGTTATGAGTGTCAGAAGCAAGTCAATTAGTCATACCAATCACTGTGACTTGTCCATTCTTAGTTGGAATGTAACAGGGCTAGAACCAAGATTGTCAAATCCGTAATGGGTCCAACTACTGGATGGTAAAGACATTATCATGTTTCAGGAGACATGGGCTGTTGAGAATTTATATATAGAGGGTTACCATTGATTTAGCGTGACAGCACTCAAGCCTGATTCAGGTCGCGCAGTGGGAGGCCTGTTCATTGGCATCAAGATACTGGCCAGTGGCACAATTAGAGACCTCTCAAGAGGAAACCCGAACATACAGATTTTAGAGTTCAAGTGAAAGACACGGATTTATTTAATCAATTTTTATAATAACAATTTTTATTCTGTACCTAACAAAAACTTTGAAGCACTCTCTAAGACTCTACGGAATCTTGAAACCAGATTAGAAACTGGGGAGGAAACAGGGATTCTAATTGGGGGGTACTTTAATGCGAAAATCCCAAAGAACTGCAGGTCTGAGGATAGAAATCACTTAGATCAAGCTGAACGAAGGGGCATTTAATTAGCTAATATACTAACTGAGTATACTCTCAGCAACGCTATGGATACAAGCCACACTCCTAGTGTACTTCACACCCCTACGTTCAGAGGCAGGGATTGCTCCTCCACTATTGATTTTGTCTTTATGTCTCCCCACTTATTAGACCGTGTGACAAAATCAACAGTGGTAGAAACATTGTTTGGTGATCACAACCCCCTCACTGTGACTTTAAAATTAGGCCCTAGCCAGGTATACGCCAACTTAAATGGCGCAAGAGATATTACACCCACGGGTGACGGCTTGCGTCTAAAATGGAGGGGAGTTGACAGCGGGGCAATACTGGAAAGTGTAATTAGGGAATATCCCCAGTTAATTAATTCTTGTTTAACAATGGATGGGAACTGTCATAGGATAATCGATGATTTTGGTAAACTGTGCTTAGCCATAAAATCTTGCCTGTCAGTTCCACTATCAAAAGAAGGGAAAGAACCAAGGTGGTTTGATTCTGCCTGCTCATAAGCAAACAGGGAATTGCGCAGGGCATTAACCACTAAACCAAGGCGCTTAATGGAGGTACAGGCAGCCAGGAAATTTTATAAACTTAAAATAGCTGAAAGGAAGGCTGCATTATTAACAGAACAATGGGA
This sequence comes from Lissotriton vulgaris, assembly GCF_964263255.1. Classification (NCBI taxonomy): domain Eukaryota; kingdom Metazoa; phylum Chordata; class Amphibia; order Caudata; family Salamandridae; genus Lissotriton; species Lissotriton vulgaris. The sequence goes on from NC_141687.1 coordinate 718,699,579, forward strand.
GTCGCTGGTTGGGAGCGCAAATTTGAAAAGCAGCGGCCCCTTTTAGTCAGCTGTTAGAAAAATGCGAGAAATGGGCAAACAATTAACCCCATATAGCTGCAACATAAGCAGCAGCTCTTGGGAGGCCCACTTTTCCAAAATCTATGCTGCTCCATTTGAGGAATTAACTAGCTTTACCTCTGGTAAGCTCTGCGGCTTAGAGATAGATCTCCATGAGGTGGAGATAGCCATCAAAGAGAGCCTTGGAAACAAGGCTCCAGGTCCTGACGGACTGCCCATAGATATAATTAGGGTCAGACTGATTTGCATATAGCAATGTCTGAACTGGGGTGGCAGAGTGGGCTAGAGAACGGTGATGGATTAAACCCAGACCTTTTGACTGGGTGTGAGTGTTTGATTGATTCAGATGCTCCGTCCATCACCACCCCCTTTTGTACCGCTTTTGGCCACCATAAGTGTGGCAGGGTATGCTAAGACGTGAGTCCCTTGCTCACTTTGCCACTGGATTCAAGCAAGCCGGGCTGAAGTCGGCTGGAATGCCAAAACCGGTCCTCGGAAGCTTGTTTCCGGTCCAGGGCAGACATGGCTTGGCAGTTCGGGCTGGACTGTTCCCATGAGGCACAGGGTCAGACTGATTTGCATGTAGCAATGTCTGAACTGGGGTGGCAGAGTGGGCTAAAGAACGGTGATGGATTAAACCCAGATCTTTTGACTGGGTGTGAGTGTTTGATTGATTCAGATGCTCCGTCCATCACCACCCCCTTTTGTACCGCTTATGGCAGCCATAAGTGTGGCAGGGTATGCTCAGACGTGAGTCCCTTGCTCACTTTGCCACTGGATTCAAGCAAGCCAGGCTGAAGACGGCTGGAAGGCAGAAACCGCTCCTCGGAAGCTTGTTTCTGGTCCAGGGAAGACATGGCTTGGCAGTTCGGGCTGGACTGTTCCCATGAGGCACAGGGTCAGACTGATTTGCATATATCAATGTCTGAACTGGGGTGGCAGAGTGGGCTAAAGAACGGTGATGGATTAAACCCAGATCTTTTGACTGGGTGTGAGTGTTTGATTGATTCAGATGCTCCGTCCATCACCACCCGCTTTTGTACCGCTTTTGGCCGCCATAAGTGTGGCAGGGTATGCTCAGACGTGAGTCCCTTGCTCACTTTGCCACTGGATTTAAGCAAGCCGGGCTGAAGACGGCTGGAATGCCAGAAACCGGTCCTCGGAAGCTTGTTTCCGGTCCAGGGAAGACATGGCTTGGCAGTTCGGGCTGGACTGTTCCCATGAGGCACAGGGTCAGACTGATTTGCATATAGCAATGTCTGAACTGGGGTGGCAGAGTGGGCTAAAGAACGGTGATGGATTAAACCCAGATCTTTTGACTGGGTGTGAGTGTTTGATTGATTCAGATGCTCCGTCCATCACCACCCCCTTTTGTACCGCATAGATATAATTAAGCATAGTCCGGATCTATGGGCACCAATCCTCCTCAATGTTTTTAATAGCCTGCCAACAGTGCCCATGCCCACTACCTGGGCCACTAGTACTATAGTTCCAATTTTTAAAAAGGGCGAGAGGTCGGATCCAGTGAATTACCGCCCGATTTCTCTTTTGGATAACACTTTAAAAATTTTGGGGCGAGTAATTTATAACAGGGTGGTAGAGTGGACTGAAGATACGGGTCTATTGGACCCGTGTCAGATGGGATTCAGGACCAAGGTGGGGACGGTTGAGCAATGCTTGAACCTGAAACTGATTATTGATAAGTATAGCGTTGCTCGATCGTCCCCTATCTACCTTGCGTTCATGGATCTTTCATCCGCCTTTGATCTAGTGAAAAGATCTAAACTATGGGCAATTCTTTTGAATTATGGACTGGACGAGGCTCTTGTTAATTTCTTGGCGTACCTCCATACCGATCTCAAAGCACAAGTTAGGATTGGGATGGGTGGAGAAGTTTCTGGACCCATCAACATTGGTAGAGGGGTAAGACAGGGGTGCGTTTTAGCACCCCTGTTGTTTATTATTTACATTAATGGTTTAGCCAAAACCCTAAAACAAGTGACTAGTGATGTACCAATAATCCAGGGGCAACCACTGCCAGTTTTATTATACGCAGACGATGCGGTCCTTATGGGACGAACCCCTAATGCCCTTCGCTTACTTGTTAAAGGTTTTGTCCAATATATGGAGGGCTTAGACCTGCGCGTCAATTTAAAAAAATCTTTTATTATGCCATGTGGACCTGGGAAACGAAAGCTCAACACTATACATATAGGGACAGATAAATTAGAATCTGTAACTACATTCCCGTATTTAGGTTTGGTTTTCGCTGCGAACGGCTCATGGAGTGGGCATACGGCCCACGCCATGGGCAAGTTCTCGAAAGCCACCAATTCCATTTTAAGTTTGTCCCACCCAAAGAAAATAGGTTCCACTAAAGCCATCTTAAAAAAAAAAATTTAGGCTACAGTGCCTACCAGTAGCCACATACGGGGCTGAGGTCTGGGGATTGAGAAAAAATCCTAGTATCCAGCGAGAAGAAGGTCGATTTTGCAGGAAAATACTGGGTGCCCCAATTTCATCTTCTGAATTTATTTGCCACGAGGAACTAAACCCTATGTATGTGACTTTATTAGATCTAGACCAGTTCTTTTCTGGATTAGGATCTGGAGGAATAACTCAACCATTTTAACGCAAAACATTATAAAAGACTGTCTTAAATGTGACCATGGCATGTCGATCCCCTGGCTGGCGGAAGTCCTAAAAACACTGAGTACCGTGAACAGGGAAGATCTCTTCTCCGACCCAAGTAGGATTGAATCTAAAGATAAAATTGAGGTCAAACAAGCACTGTATGCACTTTATAACTCTGAACGAATGGAAAGGGAAACCCTTAAACCAACTGTTGTGAGTTACATGAGGAATGATTTACGTAGGAGAACACTTGTACCATACCTCACCCTACCCATGACTAACTAGGAGAGATCACTGTTGTTCCGGCTAAGGGCGGGTTCAGTAAAATTTTTACTGGGCTTTCCCTTGGGCTATCAGCACACAACAGATTACAATCCATGTCCGTGTGATGGTATCAGTAAACAGAATGATTTGCACTTTCTATTCTTCTGTAAATTTTACTTAAAATATATTAATTGGTTTTTAACTCCTTATTTTAGAAAACAAAGACCCCTTTTGTTAGGGGAGTCTTACTCAATGTTACTTTCCCTGGACACAGATGAACTAATCTATCGCACTAGCACTTTTTTGAGACTTATAACACGTGTACGCAAAATGATGGAAAACCCCTGAAAATAGTCTTATGAGAACTGTATCAGATTTTTAATAATTATGAATTTTGTAAATCTGTATTTGTCATGTAATTGTATTGTTTTTAATGTGGTACTTTTATGAATTTTATGAAATTCGAATAAAGGTCTTTTGAACTTGAACTTGACAGCTGAGGGATGCCTCGCGCCGCTGCGCATGCTCGGGAATGGAGGGGTGTGGCCGTGTAATCAAGGGAAGCACTACCTGTCAGCACGAACCAGCTAAGTGCCCTCAGCCCGCCCGAGGCAGAGCTGGGCTCTATGCTGGACTGATGTCGGCACAGACTGAGCTGGTAGCATGAAATTTGAGCTGGTCCCGTCTGACCCGAAGTGGGATTCTCGATTTTCTACGATATATGCACGTACAAATAACCAGCCAACGCTGTAAGAAACGAGCCATCCACTGCTGAAAACCCATTTCCTTTCGTAGAAAGCTTGTGCAAGTACCCAGTGCACGGTCATGTTCATTAGTCTGTTTTGTAATACAACAATAGGATATATCCAAAGGTGTTCCTCCATACTAGAGTTCTAGTTCATAATAAGCTTCCAAACACCTTGTTTAACGGACAACCGGCGAACGATGTATTGAATGGTTTCAAAACCCAAGCAGACTCCAAACCAAAGAACACTCTGAAAGAACGTTGTTGCCGATTGTTCAAAATACAAGACTGGGTAAAGAGAAGAACTGTTTCCCTCACTGATCTGAACGACCCCTTTAAGGCGTTGCTTCTCGTTGCACCTTTCAACAGCAGGAAGGCAGAATACTCCAATCATGCATGCATCATCCACCATTCACTACATGCCTTTAATTGCTTACATATTCTGCAAATGCCATTATCCCATCATGCACCACTATCTTTATAGCTACCGCCACATTCAAGCCATCATTCATTCACTATCTCACAAAAGTCCTGGTGACATGGAACTATATAGTAACCATATAAAAGAATTCCTTCAAAAGCCAATTCGCTGTGGTAGATACTCTTATTGAATACAGTACTTACACCTTATTTCACCCAATATCGCTATGGCTCAGGCAGTCATGATTGCCAATATCATACTGCAGTCATAGTCCCCTTCTGCTCCCAGAAGTCTGCTACCTCTCCAATCACTTGTTGACTCTTTGCCTTTGACACTGCGCAGTGTGCCACTGCCTTTTGGCTATGTCTGCACTACACAAATCGTGAATAAATACTATGGCTCTGCATTCAGATCAATTATTTCTTAAACACAAACTGCAAACCATTGCAACAGACTAGGACTTCAGCATTACTAGCAGCATACTCACCATCACTTAGTCACAGCCTTATGCTTAGTCTCCAAAGTTGGTTAACCTTTTATCATCACCCAGAAACCCCATCAGTCCCAACTAGCCATCCACATGCTCACCATCACACTCTCAAGGGATTAAACATATGGATGCACTGAGGGTTCGTGATTTTCAGCATTATCAATCACACATATATTGTAAATCACGCTGCGTTTTGGCAATATTTTATTGTATCTACAAGAAAGAATAAATTGCAGTCCCGAGGGAAATACATACATTTTAAAATGTGTGATAGGGCCGCATGATCTTGGCATCAGAGGTGCAGTTGTTCAGACGGCCACTATCTCGCCGCACCCGCTCCGCGGGTGCCGCTTCGCACTTCAGGATAGTGGGTAGGTGCTGACACTGGTGTTCTTGTTGTTGTGCTGTGGGCTGCTAAACGGCACTGAGTGGGCTGCCTTGAACGCCGCAGGGACTCAATCAACCAGGAGTCCCAACGTGACCTGCAACACCTGGTCCGCGTTCGCCGCTCAGCCCCGCCCACCGGACACCGCGCACTTCAAATCCCTGTGTTTTTCAATCCCGCACGGGAACAGACTCTATTGCCGCCCAAGGTGGAGCCCTGCTATTAGAAGACGTCGCTGGAGGTTACCTGTGGTCTGAAACCTACATCTCGCCGCACCCACTCCGCGGGTGCCGCTTCGTACTTCAGGATAGTGGGGAGGTGCTGCCACTGGTGTTCTTGTTGTTGTGCTGTGGGCTGCTAAAGGGCACAGAGTGGGCTGCCTTGAACACCGCAGGGACTCAATCAACCTGGAGTCCCTGCGTGACCTGCAACTCCTGGTCTGCGTTCGCCGCTCAGCCCCGCCCATCGGATACCGCGTGGTCTACATAACTGACCTAGGCCCCCGCTGCGCGGGAACGTCCTGGGAGAAGCCCGGGACAAGGGCGGGACCGTCTATGGCCATCTGGGGCTGAACGGGGCCGTGCTGGGCCATCCCCCTAAGGTTTGGTCTCCTCTGAGTTAGGGGTGTTCATCGTTATTGTCAGCATCAACCTGTATGCTTAGTAGTTGGCTGATTTCACCTATTAGTGGGCTTCTCTATGCCAATGAAAACACTTTCTGGCAAAAGCATGAGGGGGGAGGGGGTGGATCGGTAAGAGGCACCATGGACCAGTTAATTACCCGTGCATTTTCGGTCCTTGAGAAAGAGATTGCCATGACTGAGTGTCGCCTCTCTTGCGAGCCTCTCACCCACAAACGTTCGTCCCTGGGGCCCCTGGCATTGGTTTCCTCCCCAGTACACGTAGCCGAGCCCTTAGATATTGTTACTCCTGGTGCTGACCGTTCAAGAATATTTGCCATAAGGGCTAGCTTGGATAGGCTCCTTGGATAGGCACCTTGCCTGAACTGTTGCCTGTTAAACCCCCAGTGCCTCCTGTTCCCTTGTGTATCTCTGTTCCTCTAGAGGGTTCCATTTTCATTCGGTGGTAGCAGCCGTTAAAGTAGCGGGAGTAGCTCCCTCCAAAAGGAAACAAATTATAAGTCCCTGCAAGGGTAGCCATCTTAAACCCCCTAAGAAGTCGAGAAGAAATTGTACCAGGGGCTGTGTGAAACCAAAGGGGATGGGGGTGGAGGCGAGACAAATCCCGTCTGGTTTCTAAGGGATTCCTGGGGGGCAGTCGTCATGTACCCCAAGTGAGCAGACAAATGTTAATCTGCAGCCTACTCCTTTTGCAGGTACTCTACTTGACTTTCCCTCTATTGCCCAGATCGAGCAATTAATGAAATCCCTGATTCTCCCGGTTCTTGAGAGAGTAAAGGGTTTGACGGAGAGGCTGGACAGATTCGAGCAAGCCACTCTTGACAACTTTTTCTCTCTCAAGTCACTAATTAAATTACACTTTAAAATTCGGGAGGATGGGTTTGTGGGGAATACACCCCATCAGGTAAATCCAACACCTATAGAGGTGAATGCTCCTACTACTACAACAGGGGAAGCACCTGGGGCTTCAGAGGGGAATGCATCTACCACTTCCACAGGGGTTGCATCTGGGGCTCATGTTAGTGCAGGGATTGTTGTCGTAGGTGTTTCTTCTCAACCTAATGTCCCTACGAGTTGTAATAACATCCCAAATTCGGTTAAAGGGTTTTCAGGTTCCGGCAAAAGTCGTCCTGCCCAGAGCAAGAGGTCTAATAACAGCAATGGAGGTAATGCGGTTCAGAATTGTAATCCAATTCCTCCTTCCAATACGCAGATTTTGGAAGAGAAGGGAGCTACCTTCATCTCCCATGTTAATCTACCCCCCGATTGCCAGCCGTTTGTAGCTGTGCTTACCGGGGTCCATTTGCTTAAGGAGGGTAAACATGAATTGTACGATTAACTTAAAAATATAACCATGTTTTGGCTCAGGGAAAATAGACCTCTGCCTAGTTCATTTGATGGCCGGGTTCTCCATGTGAGACGGGTTAGCTGGGTAGGCAACAGGCCTAAGGATTTGAGGGGAGATTGTATCCTGGTTAACTTTAAGGACGCCAGGGTAGCTAGGAATATTTGTAACCAATATTCCAGCGAAGGTAGCTCAGGAATTAGCATTCGCGATCTTAGCTACTTCAACCCCCAACCAGTAAACCCATGGCTCACCAGCCCTCCAACTTGGGGGGGGGGAAGGGATAATGGGTATTTCCATCATGACTTCCCCTCCTCAAGATCTTTTATGCAAAATACAGGCCTAGGCCCTCGTTGGCCGGGGTGGGGCTGCTGACTTGACGTTTATCAACCTGCCAAGAGGCTACCTGTTGTAGCCGTTCCACCTGGGAGCTGTAATATGATTGTGCATGGGGATTCACTTGGGTCTTTCTATCCTCCTGAACTGTCTCCCTCTCTTTCCACTGGTCCACCGAACAAGGTTGCCCTTGGTTGCTCTCAAACTGACAAGTATTGCACACTGGTAGTGTCTGAGAATTCACTAATGGAGTCCTGTTCTGGGCCTAGTTTGCTCACTTTGCGGCCCCAAGAAGTGCGAGTCATAACCAACAGTAACGTGAGGATTGTTAGTTGGAATATAGCGGGCATCTCCAGAAATTTAGATCTCCCAGATTGGAACATCTTCATTGAGTCTTTTGGGATTTGTATCTTCCAAGAGACCTGGTGTTTGGAGCCCTGCTACAAGGTTGGTTATACTTCATATTTTGTTCCAGCCATCGTCTCCTCTACAGGGAGAGGTCGCCCTTCAGGCGGCCTGCTCATCTGTGTTAGTATTTCTTTGGGCCTTCATATTAGGCATAGACAAACCAAGTCTCCTGATTTGCTAAGGATATATGTTAGAGGGCCCCTTAGAGGGTGGACTTTGGAGATTTTTAACATCTACGTTAGAAGTACCAAAGGGGGTTTGTTATCCCCAACTCTATCAGGGCTCGAGGATGAACTCAGTCAGTGCAGTTCTGATATGTATGTCATGGTCGCCGGGGACTTTAACTGTACTTTTGAGCCCCTTGCGTTAGATGACATTTTGGATATCTCAGATGAGGACGCCAGGAGGGGTATTCCACTCTTATCAATAGCGTATATCAAGAGGTGGTCCCAACGGGCTATGCAGCTTAATGCTCTAACTTTGGAGTATGGCCTAAGGGCAGAGAATGGGAGAACACCTTCGGACCCCTGTGGAGCACATACGTTCAACAGGGTAGACAATTCATCAAGAATAGACTATATCATGTTGGACCTCAAGCTCTGGGCCCATTTGCGGGATATGGCAGTCCTTATAACCGCGGACAGTGACCATAACCTACTTTCTCTGACCCTGGCCCCTATGTGGTCGGCGCGCAAAGGCCCCCCAGGAAACACCTGTGCTGCGGACAACTGGGGAAGTTTGTCCCTCGAATTATGGGAGGCGCCTCAAATGGCACAAGGTTGTCCTGGATGAGGGGAAGGTTCAGGATATAGGATTGATCTTGACTAAGGCTTTGTCCAGACTGGAAACCACCACCTTGGATCATCCTGAGGTATCCTCTCTTTTCTGTGACACAATTAAAGCCCTGGGAGAGTTATTTCTAACACGCAACCGGGGTGCTCCCGCAAGTGAGCGTTGGAGACCCAAGGGCGACCCGGGGTGGTATTCCAAGAATTGTCGGAGGGCGAAAAGGGAATTAATAGAAGCAGTTAAAACTAAGGGATGTGAGCTGATTCGTGTTGCCAGGAAAGAATACAAGTACGCTATTAGCGAAGCCAAGAAAGAGTGGGATGACCAGTTTTGCGTATTATAGCGAGGGGTACATGGAAACATCACTATCAAGAAAGTCTGAATAAAACACATCAGAGATGGGGCCGAGTCCGGCGGCCATCTTTGTCTACGTTTCAGCTTTTTTCGGAAGAACCCTTGATTTCCGTACACGTCAGAGAAACATGGCGTTTCCTCCCCATTACGAAGCAGGAAATATTTTGCGGGTCTTTTCAATCCCGAAAGACCAATAAATACAACCGCTTTCACAGCACAATACTGCATACCCATCGGAGCAGCACGGAGGTCCAATGGAGGAGCGTTTGTACAAGTGGTAATGTGAGTAAGACTTTCGCCATAAGTCTTTAATCCTTGGCGTTTTCCTGTCACAAACTCTCCTCAGAGTACGAATCCTCTATTTTTTACGAAGTGGTTTTCTTTTCAACAGTGGTTGTCTGAACAACTGCACCTCTGATGCCAAGCTCATGGGGCCCTATCACGCATTTTAAAATGTATGTATTCCCCTCGGGACTGCAATTTACAGATTATTCTTTCTTGTAGATACAATAAGATGTTGCCAAAACGCTGCGTGATTTACAATATATGTGTGATTGATAATGCTGAAAATCATGAGCCCTCAGTGCATCTATATGTTTAATCCCTTGAGAGTGTGATGTACAATATATGTGTGATTGACAATGCTGACAATTACGAACCCTCAATGCATCCATATGTACAATCCCTTGAGAGCAGGTGGTCATATATGATCTTTTCAACTATTTGAAGGGGTACTCTCCTGAGCCACCACCAGACATTTTGCTAAAAAATGGGCTTACAGAACGTCATTAGCCACTACTACCAATACCGATCGCAGGCATGATATTATATATACAAAGATTTCTCTACACAACCTGATGTAGGACAATTAAGGAGTGTGTGTATTTTAAGCAATGTGTGTGTGTTTTTTGTAAAATGAAACAGCGAAATGACCTCAAAACATGACGAAATTCGCCAGTTTAAACCAAAGTTAATTTTCTGACAATCTTGCCAGCATAAGATATAAAACAAAGGGAAACATTCAGAAAAATATATCACTTTGAATATTAAAAATCCACGTGTTGGTGATGTGTTTGCAATGCAAGTTGATCCCATATTTTTTTGTTTCTTTCATTTGCAGAGACCAATTTTGGTTATTTTTCTACAGAAGGGCTCAATTAAGCCTTTAGATAAACAGACTGGCCAATGTTTTCCCGCCTGTTTTAGCAAAGTAGGCATATGACATATAGATTAAGTATTTTTGAGTGTAGTAGGGATCAACTTAGGCCCTGATGAGTAAAGCAGTGGGGACTGCTTACGAAACATGTCGACCAAGTTGGGTATAGTAAATATCCCTACCACAACCCCATTTTAACATTCTCAGCTAGAGAAGTGAATAAATAGTTTTTTCTACTAGCCAGGGAATTTTTAACATCTTAATTCTTTCCCATATCCTCACCCCCTACCACTCACTCTTTTCACAGCACACATAGCCTGACTCCACAAACTACAAGGGCTCCTGCGCAGTTCGTAGGTAGTAGCACGCCCCGCCCCGTAGAGGAACGGGAAGACCCCCATGATGAAGCATGACACTATGGGATTCGTAGTGTGTGAGGGGTATTTTAAAAACACATAGAGCTACTCCTTGTCATCAACAAGGTCTAGCAACACGTACCACCTATTTGTCACAATTTATTGAATTTAAAAAACCTATAAAAATTGATAGAATCTTGTTGATTATAAAAATCTGTACAGGAGGTAGATTCTATCAGATAAACCTCTACTCCCCCCCCTCCCCCCCCTTTGTTACTTTTAGATTTCCAGGATGTCCTAGGCTACACCAGTAAGATATGGGAGGGGATGCCAGAGACTGAACGAAATCCCTGTAACAGCATTATTGGGGAACATACAGGAAACGGCTACCTCAGCACATAGGTTTGCCATTGTCTAAAAGACGCTGGATGTCAAATATTACAGTATTTGCATCTTGTCCTCTTTAAATTCCTGCAGTTTGCTACCATCTTGCTTAAAAAGGGAGTACCAGGGACTAAATCCAAGGCACCCTTATCCCACTAATATGTCACACAAAAAGCCATATTAGTCTGAAAATATTGTAAATTCAGCCCTCTTGTAGTGATTACTGGGTGGAAGGTATTTTAAAAGTTTTTTTCCCCACCATGTAGTCACTTCCTTGGGGCAGCATGTTCCATTACTTTGTTCTACCATGGCTTTTTTATATGACACTTTCCTTCATGCCTCTAGGTGGAAATAATTCAACAATTTCTCCACATTGTTGCAAAGGAATTTGGAATTTTTTAGTCTTGGCAGAGGTTGGCTCTGAGTGCTGTGTGGTGAGCCACATAAGATAGTCTGTGGTGTAGGACTACTTCCTTGAGGTCATTGTTATGTAAATGATTCAATACTTGTTGAATTGAGTGCATGATTGTAGAGATACTCACTTCATGTCTCTCTGGGTGGGGGGGAATGTGACTTAACGTAATTTTACTATACATTAGATTTAGAAAACGTATATGAGAGTGGGAAAAAGCGGGAAGGACTAAAACATAGATGCAATGGGAATACCATAGCAGAACCTGTCAAGATGAAGTCTGTGTGTCTTTAAAGTCGTGTCTCTTTGTATTTGTAGCTAGAATTTTATTGTGGGAGAGGCAATACGTGGAAGAGGCAATCTCATGTCCAGACATAGCTAAGATTATCTTTAAAGTTGACAGACCCTTACTGCCCAAGTCACCAAACATTCTGTGCAGCTGGGTGTCAACTACAGTCCACTCATATTTGAATTTGTATTCAGAATTTCAGAATCCTGTTTCGCAAAATCTGGATTTGCTGATATTTCAGAGTGAAAATTGTGTTTAGTACTTGAATAAATCCTCTGAAATGTGTGATATTCACAAACATGTAGAAAGGAAATTGTCACCCTTAAAATGACCTTATGTGTAATCCTATAAAGAGTAGGAGAAACTATGTTTCAAGATATATAAATTTCAAGGGAGTGTAAGTAAATAGAGCTCCCTCCTGGAAAATTTTTCCAAATAGATTAAGAAAGTGAAAGTTATACAAGCTAAATGCAATTGGTCTCGCATTTGTTAAAGTTAGAGCGGTTGCTGTTGAAAATGTTTTTTTACCTTTGTTTTTAGGTCGAGGACCGTAGGCTGCGCTTGCGCAGTTCATTCCGAAGATTTAATATTTCTTAGTTAGGGGGCTTGAACCCGCCCCTCTTCTCCATTGGCTGGCCTCGTAAATTCTGGCCAGCCATTGGAGGAGAGGGGCGTCACTCCCTTTAAGCCACGTCTTTTTCGGATTCGGGCGTGTTTTTTGCGTTCTTTCTCACAGTGACGTCATCCGTCACTCAACAAAAAACAAGCCCCCCAGGCTGAAAAGGGCGGGGCTTATCTGCAGCTGCTGCCACCATTTTGCTTGTTTATCGCTAGTTAGTATGTTTACCACTCGTGTTTTCTAGTGATGGTCTGTGTTATTATTTTGCTCTAATTTGCGAACATTTCCCCTTCCCCACTGTAGGGATAATATTATAGAATTTTTGTTTCATCCCTTTACCCCGCTGTTCGTTCTCTTATTTGACAACCGTGAATTCAGAAGTGAAACACATTTGGTGGGACCGGCCGGGGTTGTCGGTTCGATCTTCTTGTCGACGTGAAATCAATAGTGCGTTCGAATTTGTAAAACCCATGTTTGAGGTGCGCGGGTGCGGGCACGTTCGGCATGTTCTGCGGCTGGGAATAAAGACTGGAGCAGGTAGGGTGGGTGTGGACGCCCCAGGGGCTGACTGGGGGCACAAATGTAATGTATAGATGGGCTATTTAATAAATGAAACACGAGGCAGCGCCACGGCGAAGGCACGCACACACGTGGGCACTATTATTATTTTATCTGATAATTAGCAACAATAGATCAAAATAAAACATGGTATATTGTGAAAAGACAACTCAGTGGAGCAGGGCGCCAGATGTAGAGATCTGTTCATAATAGCCAGCATGTAGGTGAATGTATCCTTTCAACTCTCCGAGGATAAAAACCAGAGTTGGATAATACGGTGTGATGTCTCTCATAACAACGGTTAGCTACCTATTTTAGGCGCCATATAAAATCCCTTTATGAATGATTACCATCCGATGCTTGCCACTTTTTCTAATTGTTTATTTTAATATAGTTCTTACTTTTTATAATGCTAGTGCATCGCTTTCTGCACACATGGTTGCGCGGATATATTAAAAGTGTTGCTCTAAACTTAAAAATAAAACGTAACTCGTGGCTTAAAAGAAGAGTGCAGGCTGCCCGCTGAGTATAGGCGCAGAGTCCCCGGCAGGCGTGACCTGGGCTGAACCTCTATTATAGGCTATTCACCCCTACTCTCAGAGGAGGTGTCTGGAGCTGAACCCCTACTCTGAGGTGAAGGCAGGTTCATGGGAAGAAGTACTCGGAGCAGCATTCAGTACCTACCAATGGTACTCATTCTTCCAGATAGAGGCACTTCGGCTTGCACCCGCCCTAGACGGCAGAGGTACTCTGAGTGGTACTCAGAGCTGCAGGATCAACCCCAGGGAGAGTTAGATCGAGTGCACACATACTCACAGCGTGTTACCTTGAGCTGCACCATTACTCCCAATTAAAGTTACTCCGAGATGCACCCACACTTCTACGGATGGTACCTGGAGCTGCACCCTTACTTCCAGGGAGTATAACTCCGAGTGCACCCATACTACAAGGGTGGTATCTTGAGCTGTATCCTTACTCCCAGGGACTGTTATTGCGAGATGCACCCATACTTCTAGGGATGGTACCTTGAGCTGCACCCTTACTTCCAGGGAGTATAACTTCGAGTGCACCCATACTTCTAGTAGTGGTACCTTGAGCTGCACCCTTACTTCCAGGGAGTATAACTCCGAGTGCACCCATACTTCAAGGTTGCTACCTTGAGCTGCACCCATACTCCCAGGGAGTATAACTCCGCGTGCCCCCATACTTCAAGGGTGGTACCTTGAGCTGCACCCATACTCCCAGGGAGTATAACTCTGTGTGCACCCATACTTCAAGGGTGCTACCTTGAGATGTATCCTTACTCCCAGGGACTGTTACTGCGAGATGCACCCATACTTCTAGGGATGGTACCTTGAGCTGCACCCTTACTTCCAGGGAGTATAACTCCAAGTGCACCCATACTTCTAGGGGTGGTGCCTTGAGCTGCACCCTTACTTCCAGGGAGTATAGCTCTGGGTGCACCCATACTTCAAGGGTAGCACCTTGAGCTGCACCCATATTCCCAAGGACTGATACTCAGAGTGCATCATTACTTCTAGGGCAGCACTCATCCTTCTATGGACTATTACTCTGGGTATACCCATACTTCAAGGGTGGTACCTGGGAAGCACATGTACCATATGCTAAGGTGCAGAGCAGGGTTTGCGACACGATGAAAGAATTTATGAGTCTGACTCTCCTATATACATTTAATGGGGTCTTTGGAGCTCAATGTCCTGGGCACTTGTGAACTGTTTGTCCTGCCATGCTGCACACTCCATTAGAGACACAGTATACCATATACACATTTTACTTGCTTGCAGGTGGATTTTCTGACCACAAAATGTGTTCTTGTTCGATGTTGCAATTAGAATGGAAGCAGACCCTTTGCATTTTAACAATGGTTAGTTGGCATGCACAAAAAATGACATTTCCACATGTTAGAGAATATATTTATGGACCGGAGTTAACCCCTTTAGTGCTGCCGTCGGCCAACTGTCGTCGCGAGCACTACCTTGCCAGTGCTGCGCACGTCCGTTGGCTGACGCGGCCGCACCCGTTTCTTTGAACGTTCAGCACTGGCGCAGAACGTTCGAAGCAACAAACGGGTTAATGACCAAAACATTATATATTTGAAGATTCTGTTTTTCACCTGATGTGGACACAGCATCCTGCTCAGACGGTGCTGTTGTGTGCTACATGGTATTGACACTCTTCACACGGCCACATCGGGTGATGAGACATTTTTGCACGATGAACAGCCATGTGATTTGGAACACCTTACAGGTACCTTTCCAGTCATGAGTGGTAGCTCCGCACTGTTGTAACTCAGTACGGTGTTTTCAGCTTCCATGGGAGGCAGCATTGGGTACTTTTGGTGGCTCTGTTGGGGTTGTTAACTGTAGTTCCTGAGCTGCTTTGACAAAGTCAACTCTCAAAAGCCTCGCCCAACCTTAATGGCTCATGCCCAAACCCTATTGGATCACACTTTCAAAACATTACACGTTTGCCAGCCCTTTGTAGGCCAGTGCACCTTCCTATCTCTCCGACACTCTCTCTTACACTCTCTCTCTCTCACACACTCTCTCTCTCACACTCTCTCTCTCTCACACACACTCTCTACTACTCATCATTACTCACTCATAATTAGTCACTCTGTACTACTCACTCTTTACTACTGAAACAAAAAATACACGTTGTATATGTAAGGGTGTGGCTGTGCATGTAAATGTGTGTGGCTCTAGGACTCTTTACTACTCACTCTCTCACTATTTAATACTCACTCTTTCACTTTTTACTACTCGCTCTCTAATACTCTCTTTACTAATAACTCTCCTACTCACTATCAACTACTCACTCTACTACTCTACTACTTACTCTGTGTGTGGGTGCTAATGCAATAGGTCTCGCATATGCAAGCGATTAAACTATTGGCAATATAAATGACAATGCCATTTAATTATGATTTAAAAAAAAAATGTCATGACCAATGCCAATAGCTCTACCTTTAATAATGCAGAGACCACTGCACTGTAAATGCTTGTTTTATTTGCAGGGGAGTTCTTATATTTGCATAGCACTGTTGCCAATGGAATAAAAAAGGTAAAGTAAAAAAACATAGTAATTTTCAACACCAACAGCTCTAACTTAACAAATGCGAGACCTATTGCATTGTAAATGCTTGTTGGTGCTTTACAGCTGTTTTTTTTTTATAAACAAATTTTTATTTTGCAGCTGTTTTAAGGTCGTCACGGAGTTTCTCATTGCTCAAATGGGTGTAATTTCTCATATTTATGTGTTTCCCTAGTCTTGATTGCTTGATTTTGCTCAGTCGTTGAAATGCCACTCATAATTAATGACTTTGAAATTATGAAAATAGCCCACATTTAGAATTCTGAAATCTTGACAGCTATGTTGACAATTTGTCAAAGTATGCAACTCACGCCTGCTCTAAGGTACCTGCAACTAAATATCCGCGCAGGTTCTGCTTTAAAAAAAATATATATAATGTTTGTAAGAAGCAGCTTAGTCAATATTTCCAAAAACCATAAATCCGTTACAATACATCGTACCCTTAACTCGTTCACATTTAGTGACCGCATCCACATCCAAAATGCCGGCTTGAATTACTCACCTTCCGGTGCGATTCACAATCAGGTCCAGCATTCCAGTTCTGCTCATTGATTTCGGAAGCATTGGTAATGTGAGCGCTGCGGCCATCTTGAAATGCCACTTTACAGGTTTCTACTAGCGGCAACTGGAAGGCGAATATTTTCACAATCATTTTCTCATATCAAATGTGTCTTAATCTCACACAATATATATTACTGTTTTGCTACAGTAAAAATTCATACTGAAAATAAATAATTTGTCAAACATGTGAATCCGCCAATCAGCTCTGAGATACATTAAATAATATTTACTTTTTAAGTTTGCTTCCTGATTCACATAAACGATTCTCTGTGTATAGTAAATTACACGTTTGGCGTATCGAAGGTAGCGCGATTCTTCTCGCGTCATACTATGTTTCCGGGGGACGCCTGTACTGATGGACGTGTCAGGCGTCTGCAAACAGGAAGGGATCAGTACACGGTGCCTCAGCTGTTTATTTGTTTTTAATCATATGACTGAGCCCTAGTTTTCTGCATCGGCGTGGTCCTTGTCTGGGGCTTACCCTCAAAATGATAGGTTCAATGGAACTGCGGAGAGGGACATCTCTGTCGGTAGCATCAGGCCTGCTCTGCCTCCTACTGGTGGTGTTGCCTGTGTCCGAGTCAAAGGTGAGGCCCTTTTACCGCCGCATATCCTGGGGGATAGCCAATGTTGAAAGTGGAAGACATTACTCGTGGGAACCACCAAATTGTGGGTGTTGATGTTTCACTAGAAAGAGCGCGTAGTCACGGGAGCTTTTCAATAAAAGCGATCCCATGTATAATTTGTTTACATACTCAAACCCCGAATAAATGAATGGGTGTAGATCTATCAACGCTTTTTTGCCGTAATTAGTCACAAATATACTACATTATAAGTAACTTGTGGGTTAATGCACATGATGCAGAGATGTATGTTTCTGGGTAATATAATAATCACAATAAGGGTAAAGTAATTCAGGTGGTTAATGCACTTTCTAGGGATATTTGTACGTGGTCCCTGATCATAGGCAGTGCCACTGAATAATGCTGGAAGGTGGACCAAATTATGCAGCAAAGTTGCTTATATTATGCGGCAAGAAAAGGTAAATTATGCCACATAATGGGGCACGTTTTAGAATAGTATTGCTAAATTGTTTTGTCATTTTTAGGTCTTACCTACGCAGTGGGTGCTCTGTGCTGCAAGACGTATGGTTTACAATTAAGTGTTCTTATAATCCGCCTACAGCATACCATTAGTTGTTTTCTTTGTCACTGTCATTTGCAATCATTCACTATATATTTATTTATAAGCGTTTTAGCAGTTTTCCTGGCCAGGCAATGTGCTTTCCTACTTTTAACAAGCGTACAGTTTCATATTTATGTTCTGTTCACCCTATCTGCCATTTCTAGGGACACTTTATTTACTTACACCCACAACTGTACCACTCTAAGCCACTTCATTCCAGTCTTCTCTACTCAGCTGTATCCCTCTCTATGCCACTCAATTCAAGCACTATCTGTTCTACTCCACACCATCACTACAGCCACCGTTTCTGTACACAATGCCACTCACTCCGCGCAACTGTAGCCTGTGCCACTCCACTCTCCCCCACTAAACCCCACTCTTCTATGTGCCTCTTAACTGTACTTTACACCACTCTACTCTGCTCTGTGCTAATTTATTTTATGCTACTCTTTGCCACTCCTTTTAAGTCTAGTCCTACTCCACCCAGCCCCACTCTTCTCTACTCCAGTCCACTCCACTCTCTTTCACGCCTCTTCACTTGACGCCATTCTACTGCATACTGCTCCATTTTACTCTGTATACCACTTTACTATACACCACTCAACGCTACGTCTCTCTAATCCACTCTACGGCACTTCACACCACTCTCCTCCATGCCACTGTACATTATGCCATGCCACTAACTTTTAGCCATGCTGAACAATAGCCATGATGCTGTTCAGCATGGCTAAAAGACATCGCCAAAGCTCTCACATAGGTGCGACCTATTGCCTTTGCCAATGTTGTTGCACTTGCTAACACTGTCTGGAAAAAGATTTGACCTTCTTAGTACCAGTTTTATACTCCAATACAGCAAAAAATACTACTATGGGATGACTAGACAACCCTTGCAAAGCGCCTTCTAGTAAGTAGGAACACATGTTGCTATGTTTTTTAGTAACACTTGACCCGTTTGAGCTAGAAACTATTTTTTGGGTAATATCTGCAGACTTGCAGCAGAGGATGGATTATGTGGCAGATTCGTAAATATGCAGAAAACGATATGGTTGCAGCATCACATAATTCCAGAGGCCCCCTTTTTAGATAAACAATTAAACACTTCAAGGGGCTGGTGTTTCTATTGCTTAGAATAAGCATAATTGTCTGGGCACTGATTTATATTTCATGTAAGATATGGCAATGGGTTAATGTTCTTTCCCATAAATCCTTATTTCGACTATTGGTCAAGAATTACAATCGGGTAACATTGCTTAGTACGTTATGCACCCATCTGCTTTTAACCTGGTATGCCTAATTCCTCCAGGTTTTAACTCAGTATTTTGGTACTTAAGGTTTATGAAATGTGTTCACTTCAAGAGTAATAAATACTTTATTAAGGGTGGAAAACGTTTTCTTTGTGTTTTGTTCTATATAAATGATTTATACTGTTATTACACACACAGTTGTAGCTGGCATTCCTACAAAGCACACATTCTTATACTGGGAGCACAAGTAATAAAAAAAAACGTTACATTCTCATGTTATCTTCAGGAAACCTTTTGTCACACCTGAGTGTACAATACCATAGTTTGTTACGTGATCTGCAGGCAGGGTTCCAACTGTGCTTCTTTTGACCACCTCCAAGCACTCCCTCCATGGCACTTAATACAGAACAAAGGAGTTGGTACACCATCAGTTATTTGGCTGAATCCACCTGTGGATTGCAACCTCACATGGTGAAGCAAAGCTAATGCACGAAGCCCTTGCAGCACAGCATCCACGGCACAATTAGGAAATTTCACTGGCATGGATGACGCTTCCAGCTCAGGAAGAGTTCCCAAGAGCAGGATCCGCCTCTCTTCCAGTAGAAATTATATCTGCCTGGTCGATATCACTGCAGATGGTTAATGCAAAAGAGCTTGGGCAGTGCAGCGGTCAATATCGCAAACTTCTTGAGCAGGTTTGGGTGAGCTACCTAGCACCACATTTTTTTTTATTCCAGGGTCTCATCATGAGTAACAGAATGCAGTCCAAGCAATGTTAATCATACAAGATCATTCACGAGGAGCCAGAGTGAAACCCCATGTTTTGCGCACAGCCCTCCAAAGTGGAAATGTTAACAGTGAATTTTGCAGCAAGCTCCTCTGTACCCAGAAATGGACCACGTATGACATCAGTATGAATGAGCTGATAGATAACACCAATCAACAACTTGCCTGGTTGACTTTACCTGTGCGATGTTCACAACATGATCATCAGTTCACAGGGCCGAATGGGTTACCGCAGGCTCTGTTTAAAAAGGAACTCAATATATGGGCAGAGAGGCTCTTATTACTGTGTAGATTGATAATACTGTATAGATTCATCTTACAGACGGAAGTCCTTCCTAAGATCTGGAGGGGCTCAATAATCTATCCAGTACACTAAGATGGGGATACCACACACCCGAAAAACTACAGTCTGATCGCACTTATTCTCACAGAGACTAAATACTTTGCAGGGTTTTTGCTAAAAGGTCTTGAGGTGTAGGTTAATAAAAGAGGGACCTTTCCCCGGAATCACACTGGATTTAATCAAAAGCAGGGCTGCCAATCAATTCTGATGACCATCTCTATGCTTATAGATCGCATCTTACAAAAGCAATCATTACTATATGCATACTTTGTAGATTTTAGGGTATCACTCAATTGGATCTCAAGGAAACTCCTTGTGGGGGAAAACAGCGATCTTGAGGGGGTTACATCAGGGCTACTGCGAGTGATAATACTCTTTTATTCAGACACCTGCCTATGGATAAGTGGACAATGGTAGCTTCCTCTCCATAAAAACTAAAGGCAGGGTTGCGCCCCCAAACCCCCTCCGCTTTTTACTCCATTCATATCTGATTTTAACCGAGATGCTTGATAAAGTTAATTCCCATTCACTGATACTGGGGAATACATTTAAATTTAACCATCTCTACGTTAACAACCTTATGCTGTTAAGACGAACAAGAGTGGGCTTGCAGAGACTGCTAACTGTCCTTTCTGAATCCACGGAGCTGAACATGTTAGAGGTGAACTTAAAAAAGATAAAAATAATCATAGTAAAAAAAAAAGGTTAAATAAGCAAGGTCTGTGGTAGAGAGCGGCACTTACTTCAAGAAAGTCTCAGAATACAAATATCTTGGGGTCTGATTTGGACTCTAGAGTGTCCTTTCAAAAACAAAAAGGCTCCATTAAAAATAAGGCCTACACCCTTCAGGCTACTTTCCGGAGGACAGCAAAATTGGCGTGAGGGTCCCAGCCTGGAATCAGATCGCCCGGTCGCTTAAGCAATGTTACTCCTGTCTCTATCATTTGGAAGTGAGATCATGCTGGGAGGTAATGCAAAGTTGGCAGATACACTGCATACTGTATTCTGGAATAAGCTGTATAGTGCGGGGCAAGGCGCTCATGCTCTTTATATGGAAATTTGCTATGGTGATCTACATGTCCGGGAGGTATTGTCATTGGACATTATTCAGAATGAAATTTTTAAAAGTGCTTAACGCCAATGCCCGTTTTGTTAGTAAACTCTTTGATAAAGAAACATAGGTCCAGCGGCCCGAAACCCGGATGCTTTTAGTTTCTTATAACTCACCAAGAAGGCAATTGTATCTGGAAATGAAGTATTAAAGACAAGCAAATAGGAAAATGTAGCATCAGTAGATTCGCCCTCAATTCTTTGGGAAGCTTACAAGACGGTCCTTCGGGGCCAAGCAATAGCATCCATTACAGGACATAAAAAGTCACGACAGCAACAACTCACTGAATTAGAACTATCATTGCACACGGCGAACATGGAGCATATGGCAGATTCCACGGCGCGCACAGCACATACACTGCAACTGCGCCAGCAGCAATACAAGGAACATCTTAGATTGCAGGTGATCGACAGTGTCTTGGCCACGACACATAAAATATACGATGTAGGCGACAAGGCAGGGAAACTGCTGGCATGGCTGGACAAAAGAGGAGGTGGCAATAGGGGTATACAACAAATACACACGAGAGAGGGAACAATTCAGACATACCCCGAGGAGATAGTGCACACATTGGCAGAACACTTCGAAAAGGTCTACACCCCTGACAGAGACGTCACGGAAAGTGCAGCGCTGGACGCCCTTAGCCACATAGTGACCTGGACACTTACACAAGATGCAGCCGGAGCTGGACTCCGACCTCACACCAGAAGAAATACAACTAGCCATACATGCGATGCCCGGTAAAGCCCTGGGCCCGAACGGCATCTGCATCGAATGGTTTAAAACCATGTCTGAAACGCTCAGCTCTCCACTGCTGGCTATGTACACGGAGAGCCTATTGAGTAAAATACTTCCGTTGGACCAAAGAACCGCAACAATAGTGGCGATTCCCAAGCTGGGTAAACCACCAGGGGATTGCTCGTCATACCGCCCGATCTCTCTTCTTAATGCAGAAGCGAAAATCCTTGCGAAATTACTAGCCACTAGATTGATGGTCCATCTTCCACAGCTGAAACACCCGGACCAATCCGGCTTCATGCCCAATAGAAACACTGCTCTCAATCTCGGGCGTGTGAAGGGGATTCTGGCACGGGCCCCACTATTATTGGAACCAGCGGTGATCCTTTCCCTCGACGCTAAGATGGCGTTTGACATGGTAGAGTGGGGACACCTTTTCGCTTTCCTGTCCCATATGGGATTTGGTCCTAAGTACATTGCATGGGTACTTTCAACAAGTAATGGCGTTAGTATCTAATCTATTGTTGAACAACCGCCCAGCACGCATTGCACACGTCAAGCTCAACAAAAGCTGGTACGAGGGTGGGATTGCACTGCCCAACCTGCAGATGTATTACTGGGCGACGCATCTTAAAACTATTAACCAATGGCTTCACGCGCCCCAAGACGACCCAGCCTATAGGGCCAACAGGGCACAATTAGGCACAGATAACATGCTCACAGCACTCTATGACAGAAGCAGGGCGGCAAACTTGATTGGACCCACTAAACACACAGCCAATCTATGGCATATCGCCCAGGCGAAACTGGGTTGGAAAGGTACGATTACTAAGCTCACCCCGCTCTTAGACACCAAGGCGTTGGGACGATTGAGGCGAAGCAAGGGGTTTGCACAATGGGACAGCATCAGAATATCCACGGTAGGGGATCTGTGGGACAAGGGAACGGTGATACCGTTCTCTCTGCTCCAGCAACAGTACAACTTAGGACCGAACAAAACTTACCGATATGTGCAGATCAGACACGCATTACTACAGGCCATACCGCCAGGCACTGAACTCCCGGAATCCTCTCCATTAGAAGACAGACTACTTACTGACTATATGCAACATAGTGCAACTTCCCTCACCTACCGTAAGTTAATTAATAACCTACTAAACCCTACACTAAAATTACGAGAGAAATGGGTGGAAGAGGTAGGCGACATGGACGATACGGAGTGGAATGAGGCGCTGGCGTTCCCAAAGGAAGTGGGAATTTCCGCAAAGTTCAGACTGGTTCAACTCAAGATCCTTCATAGGATATACTACACTCGAACCATGCTGCACAGGCTGCATAGAGCACCACATCCCTATTGTCTTCGTGGATGCGGGGAGGAGGGGACACTAATACATACCCTTTGGGAGTGCACATTAGTAATTGAATACTGGATACAAGTGATGCGCACTATTTCACAAACGCTTGAAGTATCGCTAGTACCGGAGCCACGTAAATGCATTCTGAACGTATGGGAACCAAATGATTTTTCCAAATATGGTCAACTATGGGGCACATTAGGCATCATGGTAGTAAAGAGAGATATAGCACAGAGGTGGGGCGCATCAGACCTGCCCACCCTGACGATGTGGAGCAGACACATGGACATGCTTATGATTACGGAACGCGCAGTATATGTAACCAGGGCCAGCCCGCGTAAATTGAATAAAGTGAGGACTCCTTGGAATACATATAGGGAAAATATATGTGAGCCACTGCCGGAGGATGATGTCTCTAGCTCCGAGGGAGATGATGAGGACGAGAGGGGGGAGTAGGACAAGTATTATGGGGTAGCTGACCTAAGAAACATGTCTAATGAAACAATGCACATGATGCTGTAATAAGATTTTTCGAGTATACATGACTGGCCATTTGTACTTTAGCAATGCTACTGTCGTAATGAAGGTCACCGTGTATGTATGTTACTTTGATAAATAACAAAAATTGTTTTCAAGTTAAAAAACAAAAATGATGGAACTATAGGCCATCCGGACCTTGAACTGATTGATCTGTGTACATCTTATCTTACCGCTCCGCCGGACCCCATGGTTGTCGGCTAAAGGGCTGTGTTAATTCGAAAGTGTTGTAAGGAAATTGTGAACAACGCGGTCGGCCCTTGGGATTGTAAGCTTTATGCTGTGTCATTGCAGAACTGTACAATAAAGGTCTTTATTAAAAAAATAAAAATAAAAAAAAGGCAAGCAAATAGTCGACTTAATTGCCTTCCTGGGGGCACTGCCAACATTGGACCACATTCCGAAGTGGCAAAACCGACCACCTGAGGCAAATTGTATACTTTGTGGAAAGGTCACCGAAACAACTGTATAGGTAATATGCCTGTGTCTCATGTTATTAGAAGCACCCAAGCGACCACTCCGGTCTGAGTTCAACAAGTTTTAACATGTAGGCAGGCCGTTATAGCAGTCCTGAACTTGCTGAACACTGCACTGAATGTTAGATTAATGAGAATCTTGTCTGTATTCATGGGCATCCTCAGGACTCTGGAGATCCAGGTGAGAAGTGGGCCATAGGTTTACCCCTGTATTTTTTATCAGAGATATCCCCACTGTTTAAGGCTGATTTAAGATGATATTTTATTGTTGCTACGCTTACGTTTAGCGATTTTAATAGCAGGCGTGTTCCCTTCCTTGCAACATGTTTTTACGTATTTTTAAATGAAATCCACTGCAAATAAAATTATTATGATGAACACATTTTTTTATTATTTATGTTTTTCTTCCCATGCAAATGTTGCTGCATGTTTTAGCTTACGTTAAACAACATATATAGCAACTCAAATTGACAAGATGTATACAATTGACGTTATAAATGGACTTGTTTCTTTGGAATCTTGTTTCCATATATAGGCACATTGGCACGTTATACATTAACTTGCGTTTATTAGTAGATCTGAGTCTGAGCTTTTGTATTAGGCTCTTCTTTGTCTTTGAATTGTTTTTATCACGTTTCTCATAACTATAAAGTGTTTGTATTAACGATCCAAGAAATAACAAGCATTGGCATAGCCAATAGGTCTCGAGATGCCTTTGGGACCTTATAAGTGCTTAGCCAAGCAACAGTTGATGTTGTTGCACCAAGGACATTGTGCTGCATAACTAAATACTTATAAGGTCCCAAAAGCGAGACCTATTGGCTATGCCAATGCTTGTTTTATTTCGACACGGTAATAACTCGAGCCGAAGCATCTCTCTTCATCCTAATGGGATTGTAATGTCATTTGACAATCAGAGCCTTTGAGGAGCAGAGATATTTCTAACTCCTGGTACATTTGTCTTTCACTGCGATACATTCTTCAGATTTGTATCATGAAAGTAATGTGGAAATTACCATTGAGGAGTGACAGAGCCTCAAAGGGACAGTGTTACGGTGCTATATTGCAAGGTCTCTGCAAATTCTCTTTGCATATGCCGTGTTACTCAGAGTGACCGCGATCCAGCAGCAGATAAAGAAGTGTCTGACATACAGCTTTTGAAAAGGCAACTTTTGTTTGGCGCAAAGAAATAGCTGCTAGGCTCTTCACAACTATCCTCAGTGTTTCACTTTCATGAGGCAAATTCAAGCTCGGGACACTGTACACTGTAGTGAATTAGTCTCAGGAAGAAGAAACCGTAAATGAGTAAGTCACAAGAGTAGAAATGTGGACATGTATACTACCAAAAATCAATTGGGGGGGGGGGGGGGGTGGACCACTTGTAACTACGTAGTCAGGGTTTCTTATGGTGCTGGTTGACTCATAAAAAACCCTCATACACCCACGTAGATTGTGTAGCGGTATATCTTGATTCTCCTTCGTTTAAGTTGCGTTAGTGCATCATCATAGGGCTTTTTGTTTCGCTATATGCTAACCTCCACCCGGAGGTAACCACTGGATTCGTAGTAGTGTCCACAGAAAATATCAAGTGCTCAAAAAAATGGTGAGTTAAAATTCTTTGGATCATCTTCAAAAAGTGAATATTTATTGAAAAAATATGATTCAAGAAATTAAAACTTTTTATGTAGGCCGACATGTTTCAGCCCCACTGTGCCCAGCCGGGTCTATGGGGCTTTCTTCAGGACCAATGTAAAAAGCATGTACTTACACAACTTGTGCATCAACTAGAAGTGGTTCTGTGTTCCAATCTAAATAGACTGAGGCCAATAGTACCTATAGTCGAAAAAAGAAAACAAAAAAGACATCTACATATCTATTACCCCTGTGTTAAGCTTCAACATATCTTGTGCTGTGCTTCTATTAAGAGTTTGCTATTTTTGCTCTTTATATTGATACGGACTTCTCAGGGTGGCTGGAGATTGGCTATATTGATTGTACTGAAGACTATGGGTTCTTAGCAAGCTAAACATTTCTATACACATTTTTATACACCCCTCTCGATAGGGGGAGTGGCTGGTTCATTCAGTAGGGCAGTTACAGTTTAACGAGGTCTTGATATTTCTAATCTCGTGCTATACACTCGTTTCTCATTTGTACATTTGACAAAATGTTCCCGTGGGAGATTCATGCTAATTATACCAAGAAGAGCAGCAACTTGATAGTAAGTAAATCATGAAACCAGTAGTTAAATACCCCTGCTTGGTAACGAAGAGGAGCATAAACCACCAAATATAATTTCCAAATTTAAGGAGACTGGGAATATTGCAGTACTGTAGAAAACACACTTGTGAAAAAAAAAATATGCATATCAACTTTGTTGGGTGCTTCATCATGCAGTAAGGGAACAATACCTTCAACAGCAGAAAAAGTAATCTAAACTACAGCTAGCCTCTTCTAAAGCATAGGCAGGGTAGCCAGTGGGGCTAACTCAATTGGGTTTGTTAGGTCAAGGCGCCCGGCGTGCAAGACATCAGCTGTGCAGTCACCTTGCAGTCCCCGCGGGCACTGGCCGCACTCTACAAATCCGCCAATGTCAATCAGCAGCTCAACTAAAGCGGAAGCGTTGACATCCAAGAAAGCGCCCACTACCAGGACTGCGTGAAACCAGAGCAGTAGGCATAGCTGTCTAAGCAGAGGTAATTATCAAAAGCGGTACGTAGTAAAAGGGTCTACCCCAACACAAGTATAAACCCACTTACTTTCAGGAGGGCGACACCGCAGAGTCAGCAGCGGTAGCTTTGCCACTCTAGCTCTTTTCAAAACAAGCATGCGTGCCTCGCGGTGAAAGGAGGCAGCAGGGGGAGGGAAGAGAGAAGGGGGCCTGCGCCTGTTTCCCTTGCGGGAGCGAGCAGGAAACATATGTTTGTAATTAACACATGGTTTGATAGCTCGCTCCCGCAAGGGAATCGCCAAACATGCACGCGTTGCCATTAGAAGCAATGCAATGCGTGCACGTTTTTGCCCACAAAGCTGTGCCGATGGCTAAAGGTCTTTTCCCTAAGCAGCGCATGCGCCCTGCATAGGGGAGACCTAAAAACAATGAGTAGTAGTTCAGCGATCTACATCAAGAAACATTTTACAAGGTTGGAAGGGGCCTTAGAACTCCTCGAGTACAAATGTGGCACATATATATTTGAAAGAACTTTGTTAATAATTTACATTAACAATACAGCACTTGGTTTCTGGTAAATTTAGTTTTGCATTCGAGGCAAGAAAAGTCCACTTAAGTACATTGTTTTTCTCCATGGTCTGTTCATTAGTTTCTCAGTCCGCATTAACATGACTGATCCATTAAATAGTAAATAGTACAAAAATCCTTATGCATTTCTGATCCATAATTTACAGTATTTCAGTACGTGAGAATTATCTATTGAGTGTAGTGACAAACAGTGCTTAATTTGTGAAAGAATAGGTGCCGGTGCCCAAAGCTCTGCTCGGAAGCCTGCGACAAGTCCTATTATATATCGTCACGCCTAATACAAAGACTGCTTTGACTTGAATCCACCTCATGCCTCTTAATTCACTATCAGAAACTCAGAGGAAACGTTATCTTAATCCTGCGTTCTCCCTTTCTTATGTTTTTTCGTCTTTCTCTTCATCCTTCTTGACCCTGTGATTGTTTTTTCCCTCTTTTGTTCTACGTCAGTGTCTGGTTAGGGAAATTAAGTGCAGGTCCCAAAACACAAGGGCTTGTTGGTACCACCGGCTCAAATTAAGCACTTATGACAGCATATTACTTAATGCTTGCAGTGTATGTGCTGGTGGGATGGTGTGTGAGGTGTTTTAACTCCTCCCATGGTCATGACGAGCTCAGCTCGTCATGAGCTACTGTTGCCGTGTGCCGTCATAACGGCTCCAACGCTCGCACGCGGGGCTAATTCCCCTGCTGTGCGGAACGTTCCAAAGAAACAGGTGTGGCCGTGACGAGCTCAGCTCGTCATGAGCACGTGGCCCCTGACGTCACGAGCACAGGGCGATGTGCGCGCCCTCCAACACAGCAGGGGAATTAAGCCAATCTATATTTATTCTTTTTGTTGCGTTTGTTAGGTCTCACCTACGCAGAGCGCAGGCGCTGCATAGGAGAACCTTTAGCCGTTGCTCAGGTCATTTCCAAGCACACACTCATGCTTGTGGCAGCATCCACCTTGCGGGAGCGAGCAGGGGCGCGCCACAAGCACGAGTGCAGTGCTTGAAAATGAGCAGACTGCGCTCGCATGCACACAGCACTCCCGGCCTCACCTCCTGCTCCCCGGCTCTCTCACGCGTAGTCCTTGTTTTTTTTTACTTTCAGCGGGAGGCTTTATCCAATGACATGAACGATGTTGACGACTGCCTTTAAAACTTATTCCACTGCTGATGATGTCTGCCACATCATGTGAAAATTAAATAATTAATTGCGATACAAATGCTCCTTGAAAGAACAAATCTATCCTTTAGAAAGCCCTGGTTTTACTCACTACGTAGGGCGAAACACATGTCGGCTGTTCGGTTTTTCTCACTCTAAAAAAAATCTGTATAATAAATATCTGACAAATGAGTGAAAATGGAGGAAACTCCGTGGAAATCCATCAATAAAAGGAATCTTATTCACTCAATCTAACTAGTCTTTGCTGTATCTTATGGAATCAAGTATAATCCACCCATTGATGGGAGCTAATTGAAACATTTCAAAAGGAGGAATACATGCTCCTAAATCTTTTATCGCCACAAGCACGAGTGCAGTGCTTGAAAATGAGCAGACTGCGCTCGCACGCACGCAGCACTCCCGGGCTCACCTCCTGCTCCCCCACTCTCTCAGGGCTCGAAAAATCCCCCAAATGGTACTAGTCCTAAAGGACTAGTACCTTTAAAAATGTCCTCGACCTAACTGCATCCTACTTGAGCTCCGTCTCTGAAAGCGGAGCAAATGTGACAAGATAACAAGATTCAAAGGCATCTTTTTTTGCTCATTAACTTTGTGAGCAATACAAATGCCTTTAAATCTTGTTATCTTGTCACATTTGTTCCGTTTTCACAGACAGAGGACAAAAGTTGGTTTGTTTTCCTACTTGCCAGAAAGGGCGAGTAGGACCTAAAAACAGCTCGACCGTGTTAAATTTAACTCAGCTATGCGAGCGGTCGAGTGGAATTTTCGAGCCCTGTCTCTCACGCGCATTCCTTGTTTTTTTAAACTTTCAGCGTGAGGCGCGGGCTTGTTTCTTGTACCGTCCAATAACAAACCTGGCCGAATGTGTTTTAATGATAATGATGCACGTCAAGTAGCAGACGCTAAAGCAGCGAAGTACTTTAAGACCAGCTCCCCATTGATCACTCGGGATATGTACAGACGCTCCTTCTCTCCCCTACAAGATTGTCTTAATGTAGATAAGGGGCTGTGGAAAACACACTCTCCGCTAGGTCCTTGCAGTGATTAGGAAGGGCTGCTGCACTCCGCTCAAATAGAAGCCATCCTTGCCTTTTCCTTTATCTACACTCCGATGTGCAACTGTGCGGTCACTGGAGACTTCTATTAAGAAACCACTGAATCCTTGCAGAGTTATCTATGGAAATCCCTAGGAGGCCACTGGCGCGATGGGATAGACAACATTTAATTGACTATTTCCGCTAATCCCTTTGGCCAGCGGACGCGCAGTGGCCTTATTTACACTAAAAAATGGCTGGCTTTAAAAGGAGGTAAGTGGAGCAGAAGGCTGGATAGAACAGACGTTTTTGATGAAGTTTAAACATACTTTTGAAATCTCGGTCTGGTGCTGGCTTCTAGAGGTAAAATGTTCGTACATCTGTTGGAGCATTAATTCTATAAAGCAATGACCACATCCCAAACAGGCAGCCCATCTTCAATGCAAGTCTTTGTTGCCAGCTGAGAGACTGGAGAATCAATGGGCATGGAATCTTCTTTTTCCCAGGGTCGCAAATAGATTCCTTAACTGCTGCTGCTTAGGCTCTGCTCCTGTGTGGGAATAGGGAAATCTCCCGGCTGTTAAATATTACCCCATAGCTTGTGTTGAGATGAATGTGTGTGTAATGACCCAAATCTTTGCCAAAATGCAAGTTCTTTAGGCAGAGTTCCATCCCTAAATTGGAGTATCTTAAAGCAATTAGGCCTGGCTTGATTGGCTCCCTGTTTGAGATACACAGACTATTCTCTTGAAATAGTGACTTTTAGTCTGGCCTTCTGAATACAAGAAAATATTGAAGATGTACCAAAGTTCAAAAGGTCCAAGTTTGGCAAGAAATCCTTAAATGGAAATTATCAGGGTATTTTTTTTATTGGGTGAAGATAGTTCTCTGAGGTAGAGTTCAGTGTCTGGTTCCTTAAAATCAGAGCTTACAAACTGAAACCGAAGGTGTGATTTTTTTGGTATTTCATACAGTCTCAAATGTGCTGATGTACCTTAAAAGACTGAAAGCAAGTAAACACTTAGATGGCCTCATTACCACCTAATCTCTCAAACTTTCCAATGATGTGACCTCCTTTGCTTTCAGTAGCCCAAAACTCAACATTGTCTTACCTTTGGTGGATCTATTTTGACTACTTGCAAGTTGGTTATGCCTTAAAATTGATAACTGAGTTTGTGGTCATCCCATCACAACCTTCTGCTGACCCCACAATGAGCTCATCACATAGCCTGGAAAAACTCCTGCTTGTGATTAAAATAGTTTGGACAGTAATCAAAACATAGAATTGTTTGCCATGTACTCGCAGTTTGCTTTTTCGTTATAGTGAACAGTAGCTAATATTCTAACCAAGGTTTTTCCTACCTAAGGTACAGCATAACAAAAGCCGCAGAGATGCTCCCAGATTAGCTGGAGAGCAGTTTCACTGTAACACACAAAATGCACCCTAGACGGTCTGTTTTGATTGCTCGGTCTGTTTTGTAACGAAGCCTAGACACTGGATTATTTAAATACTCTCAATACCAAATGTTTTAAATGTTATCCATTGCATCAAAAATAAATACCATTGATGCCAACCTGGGTTAAAATAAAGTAAAAGCGGATACATATTTCACTTAACTCACTGCTCTCTGCACGTGTGATACGCCCAGAGTCCCCGAGCGACGGCTCTGTCATTGGAGAGGTCATCGTTTCACAATCAGCGTTTGATCCATGATGCCTCCTCATCACCTCTCCTATGTGCCCATAGGCTCACGTCCTGGCGAGAAACTGATCATTAGAAGATACTTCAGCGCTGTGCTTTTCATTTATCCCATCAATTACTGGAATTAGGTAACTTGACAACTTGTTTCCAGAGTCCTCTCGCCGGGCACGGAAGCTGCCCAGCTTTGATCATGTGTTTCCACAGAGAGCTCTGTAAAGGACCAGCGCTTATCCTTAACACCTTGGCTGCTAGGCATATTTTTCCTGTGTGCTGGAAAGCTTTGATCACCATTGTTCATGACTAGCTCAGCTCGTCATCAGCACAGCTCAACCGTGCATCATGACGAGCTGAGCTCGTCATCAGCATCGAAAGGGTTAAGCCCTTTCACTAATGCCAGTGATGTATGGAAAGGCAACAGCGAACCAAAGCTACAGAAGTAATTTAAACAATTTGCTGCTTTTCTCGTATACCACTGAGTGTGCACAACTCCAGGCCGATGACGAGTGATTGAAACAAGATACTCAGTCAATCCCTACTCAAAGATTCTTTTACTTCTTGACC
Source organism: Lissotriton vulgaris (assembly GCF_964263255.1). Lineage (NCBI taxonomy): Eukaryota > Metazoa > Chordata > Amphibia > Caudata > Salamandridae > Lissotriton > Lissotriton vulgaris. The sequence goes on from NC_141687.1 coordinate 718,731,397, forward strand.
GCAGTAAAGGATTTCAAACTGAAACACCTGTAACTCTGCTTCTAAAGGCAAGGTGTAATCTAGCAACCGCAGCAAACTGCACTGGTGCCCGCAGCATGCTTGTGCAGAACCCAGTCGGGCACTACAATTTTAGGTCTGGCCTGAGCAGTGCATGCGCTGCTCTGCCAGGCATACTGTATTAGAGTATGGACTTGAAGCTCCGCCCATATGTGTCATTGGCTTGTGTCATTGTCCTTTGTAAATGCAGAGCTTCTGATTCGTTAATTGGCTTGTGTCCCTTCTTAGTACCGCCTTGTCTTTATCTGTAACCTCCCATGAGGACTGGCCCTTTTACTTCTGCTGTTACATGGTACGACTTATTTACTCTGTAAGCACTGTTTTTTTTAATGAATTTCTCCTACTGCAGGCACGACATGCTTTCCTGCAACATTCTGCGTGGCAATGCGCGCTTTCACTTTCCAAGCAGCCCGTGACAATGGCGGCCACTTCTTTGACATGAAATAGGTCTCGTATTTTACAAACGGGGGTGGGGTCGCACACTACTCACACTCCGGCGGTGTCGCCCCTAAGGACTCTGGTTATTGTAGTTAAGTGTTCGCGATGTATCGTCTTTCGATCTTCTGCTATCTTCGCGGTCTTCGCCATCCCTGGACACGTGTTTCGGGGTATCACCCCTCGTCAGCAGGGATAGGCCATGTTCTGGGGTTGCAGATGGCTGCCAAATATCTGCCAGGGTTAGTACCACTCAGGCGCGTAGGTGCGGGATCCCAGGCTCGTCAGCCAACTGCTCAAGGGAGCTTTAATGTTACAAATGGGGGTGGGGTCGCACACTACTCACACACCGGCGGTGTCGGCCCTAAGGACTCTGGTTATTGTAGTTAAGTGTTCGCGATGCATCGTCTTTCGATCTTCTGCTATCTTCGCGGTCTTCGCCATCCCTGGACACGTGTTTCGGGGTATCACCCCTCGTCAGCAGGGATAGGCCGTGTTCTGGGTTTGCCGATGGCTGCCAAATATCTGCCAGGGTTAGTACCACTCAGGCGCGTAGGTGCGGGATCCCAGGCTCGTCAGCTAACTGCTCAAGGGAGCTTTAATGTTACAAATGGGGGTGGGGTTGCACACTACTCACACACCTGCGGTGTCGCCCCTAAGGACTCTGGTTATTGTAGTTAAGTGTTCGCGATGCATCGTCTTTCGATCTTCTGCGGTCTTCGCCATCCCTGGACACGTGTTTCAGGGTATCACCCCTCGTCAGCAGGGATAGGTCGTGTTCTGGGGTTGCCAATGGCTGCCAAATATCTGCCAGGGTTAGTACCACTCAGGTGCGTAGGTGCGGGATCTCAGGCTCGTCAGCCAACTGCTCAAGGGAGCTTTAATGTTACAAATGGGGGTGGGGTCACACACTACTCACACACCGGCGGTGTCGCCCCTAAGGACTCTGGTTATTGTAGTTAAGTGTTCGCGATGCATTGTCTTTCGATCTTCTGCTGTCTTCGCAGTCTTCGCCATCCCTGGACACGTGTTTCGGGGTATCACCACTCGTCAGCAGGGATAGGCCGTGTTCTGGGGTTGCTGATGGCTGCCAAATATCTGCCAGGGTTAGTACCACTCAGGCGCGTAGGTGCGGGATCCCAGGCTCGTCAGCCAACTGCTCAAGGGAGCTTTAATGTTACAAATGGGGGTGGGGTCGCACACTACTCACACACCGGCGGTGTCGGCCCTAAGGACTCTGGTTATTGTAGTTAAGTGTTCGCGATGCATTGTCTTTCGATCTTCTGCTATCTTTGTGGTCTTCGCCATCCCTGGACACGTGTTTCGGGGTATCACCCCTCGTCAGCAGGGATAGGCCGTGTTCTGGGGTTGCCAATGGCTGCCAAATATCTGCTAGGGTTAGTACCACTCGGGCGCGTATGTCCATCCATCCATTCAACATCACATAATTCAACACCAATCCACATTATTCCCCTCCACAGCACAATTCTACTCCACAGCACATATATTAAGTTTCGAACACAGAATTCAACATCATATCACAAAATTCAACCGCACGCCACATATTTAAACTCCACTGCATACCAAGCCACAAAACAAAATGCCATTCCACACAATTCCAATACAGCCCAAAACACCAAATTACTATTCACATAATACAATTGCACACCATGCCACATAATTCCACCTACACAAATCAACGCCACACAACAATGCCTCAGACTACTGTCTCATATCAAACTGCAAGAACACGTCTCACCTGCCTTGAAAGCCCTGCATTGGTTACCTGTTGCCAGAAGATCCACGTTCAAGCTGCTTTGTATCACCCACAAAGTGATACATGGAATGGGGCTGCTCTGAACTCCTGAAAACTAGCCAGTCCACAATTCAGTGCTGGGATGCCCCCAGGTAGCCATGCGCTTTACAAATCCAATCCATTCCATTCTTCAATAAAACCACCAAACACATTCAACAAAGGAAGCTGTGCTCTAGAGTGGCACCTCGCCTCAATATACGAGGATACAAGAAAAAAAACATGGATGACACATCCTTCTCTGTTCAAGCAGCCAAACTGTGTAACTCTTTACCACCCCCGCCCCCTCCCAACATAAGATCCATGGTCAACCACCTTATCTTCAGAAAACTACTCAAGAATCGGCTCTTTCCCACATAAACACCATATGCAAACAGAAATATACAGCATATCCCTCTGTATATAAGCATTTATTAGTACTATAGATATGTGCCTATCTTTGTGTATTGCTTTATATAACCATGTAGAATAATTAGTTAAGTACAACAACACTTGAGAACCAGATTTTATCTAATGCATCTTTAATCTACATGTACTTGCATCCTTTATTCATCTATATACCTTCCATGTACTTGGATCTATATATTTATCACTTTTCTCCTAAAAAAGCATATTCAATGCACTACCCTATTTCTCATCCTATACCTCTATCACGAACTTGAATTTATATACACCTACCTCCTTTATGCATCTTTATACTTTCCATGTACTTATGGATCTATATACTTATTCATTTCTTCTAATTCAGCACATCCAATGCACTACCCTATTTCTCACCCTATACCTCTCTTAATATATCTTCTACCCCAACTTTCTGACTCCTCTCAAACTTCTTTCTACTACTCTTCCCAATGCACTACCCTATTTCTCACCCTATACCTTTATCAATATATCCTTTACATCCACTCTCTCATTTATCCCAAAACCCATACCACTACTGTGATCCTTCTCAACCCCTCCTTGCATCATCTGACACCTCTTTTACTATACCAATACCCAAAAGAAGCCTTTCTAAACTCTTCCCTCTGACTCTTCCCCTCCACATCCCTTTTTACTCATCCCAAGCCTCCTCCTACTGCTATGACCTCCAAAACAAACAAAGTCTAAATCCTTCACCCTTTTATACCTTCACTATCCTTTTCAATCAAAATAACAGACTAACATGTCCACTTCTCAAATGTCATATCTCACTATTCTAATTCACCACTACTCCTTTAGGGGTTCTGGATTAGCCTGCTACTCCCCAAAAAAGTGCTTCAAAACACCATCTGGGGTAACAAGCGCAATATAGATGCAAACTTTTTCCCCTCTTATTTCCCTCCCCTATTCCTCCCCTATCCCTCCACTACCCTTCTCAATCCAAATAACTGAATAACATATCCACCACTCAAATTACTTTCATATTTCATTACACTAATTCACCAGCAATCCTTTATGGGTTTCCGGAGTAGTGTGCTACTCGCCAAAAAAGCGCTTCAACACCCTATTGGGGGTAACAAGCGCTACATAAATACAAACCTTTTTTCCTCTTCTATCCTTCTGCTATCGTTCTGAATCCAAATAACTGACTAACCTATCTACTACTCAAATTACTTTCATATTTCACGATACTAATTCAACACTAATCCTTTATGGGTTCCGGAGTAGTGTGCTACTTGCCGAAAAATTGCTTTGTTGCCTCGTTAGAGGTAGTAAGCGCTCTATAAATGTGATTACAATACAATTTATAAACATAATTAAACTTGCTATGTGTATTACTGTGCTTGACAGCTATACTCCTCCGTCCTTTCAAAATAGGATCATGTCTGTCTCAGCGTTTGCGCTTCAACCTTCTGCATCAATATTTTTAGATTACACTGCTTACATAAGAAACACCTCTCTGCTTTTCTTAGAGACCCTGTGGCACAATATATATCTTTCAAACGTGCCTTTCGTTGAACCTGTCCAGCGCTCCATTCTCTCGAAACTTGTCAGGCATTTCCTTGATAACCTCCCGCAAACAATACTATTATGCCACCTAGGAAATATGAATGTTTTTATACATGTCAGACCTAAAGAACTTCTCACCTACTACCAGCCTACTAGGAAATGCATTGCTAGACTAGATGCCTAATGAAACTGCATGGGAAAACATACCTTTTAAACGTTTCTGACTTTAAATGAACTGTATGGTTTTACACAATTAACATATTCATTTGTTCAGCAAAACACATAGCTTGTAACATATATTAGATCAGTATGACAGATATATTTTGAAATCAATGTTGGAAACTTTATCGCTTTTACAGTTGTCTGGTGAATTTGTTTTCTGTTTAGGGGCATTCATTTAGAAGTAAACATTTTATTTTCTGTCAGTTGTATGGAATTCATGTTTCCCCTTCCCTGCTAGATCTCTCCCCCCTCTGACCCCCCAATGCGAAGCTTTTTTGTTTGGCTATTTGGGGGTAGTTAGCGCTTCAGCCCTTGTAACTTTTTGTCCACATAAGGTATCCATGCAAAATGTAAGTCCTTTTCTTCCAACATCCTGAAGATTCTAAAGGTACTCAGGGTTTGTGAATTCCCCTGGAGGGGACTCAGAAATTTGCCAAAATATAGCAACATTTTATTTTTGGGTGGAAGATTTGGAAAAAAGTGCTGCAGAAGAAAGCGTTTTGGTTTTTCCCCTCTAAATGGTATCAACCAAAGGTTTGCGTTGCTAAAATCACCATCAAACCATCTTTCAGGAACAGACAGACGTTGGTCAGAAAACCAAAAATTTGAGTTTTGGCATTTTACTGGGACATAGCTTATTTTTCCTATTTTTTTGTGCCTTCAACCTCCTTCCAGTTAGTAGTAGAAATGGGTGTGAAACCAATAATGGAGCCTGGAAAGCTGTACATGTCTGAAAAGGAGACAGAATTCTGAATTCAGCACGGGGTCATTCTTGTAGACCTTTCAAGGTTTTCCTGCAGAAACTAAATGTTGAAATAAACAAATATTAAGATTGAGTTGTAAAAAACAGCCATTTGTGCCTGCGTTATTACCTGTGACTTCTAAGTATGGCTGATTTTTTAATAATACCGTAACGTCCGCTGGACCCTTCTGGTGGTGGGGATATATAGGACGTGTAGGTTTTCCAAGAACACAAAGTATCCAGAGCCAATAACTGAGATAAGCCTTGCAATGTTTTTTCATTGTGTAACCCGTATCCAGCAATTCATTCAGTAAAATATAAAGAGTAAAAAATAGGTATCAAGGAAACCTATGTATTTCCGAAATGGGAACAAAATATGGAGTCTAGAAGCGGTGGTTATTTGCATATCTCCAAATATGTGGGTACCCATGCTAGAGGGCATTTTTCAAAAGGACTTCTTTTATACACATTGTCTTACATTTGGAAGGCAGAAATGCATAGTAAGTCAATTGGTAATAATACTATTCTGTGTTCCCCTAAGTCTCCCAATAAAATGGTACCTAACTTGTGTGGGTACGCCTAGTGCCTGTGCTAGGTAAAAGCCCGAATACAATGTGGACACATCACATTTTTACAATGAAAGCTGACGCTTTTTTCAAAATGTGCTTAGCTGTGGATTTTGGACCCTAGCTCAGCCAATAGGGAAACATAGCAGACCTGTACATTTGAAAAATGGACACCCAGGTGGAATCCAGAATAGAGTGACTTGTGTGGCTCTGACCTGGTTCAGTTATCGAGAATCCCTTACAAACCTCAAACTAGGTTAACAAATCTAATTTTCCTCACATTTCCCATGATGGCAAGTTCTGAAATCTGCAGGTATCCACCCAGCCAGCATACCCTCAAGTCTTTCTATAAAAAATGGTACCTCTCTTGTGTGGGTAGGCCTAGTGCCCCTGACAGGAAACGGCCCAAGTTTTTCCAGTGAAAACTGACCCTTTTTCCACAATGTGCCTAACTGTGTATTTGAGACCCTAGCTCAGCCCGCACCTAGGGAAACCTAGCAAACCTGTACATTTTTTTAAACTAGACACTCAGGGGAATCCAGGACGTAATTCCTCTCTTTGCAACTACAAGTCTTACGATTCATTGTATCAGGTCCCTCTGATGAGAGAGAACGTTCCTGTGCTTTGTGAGCCTACCCCTGGGCGGTAGTGTTCACCAGGGTCTGTTTCATCTTCACATGTCCTCTGCAACTGCAACAAGAGGTCCAGTGGAAATCATAAGTGTGGCAGAAGGGGACATTTTTGTTTTGTTTTTAGTTGGAAGATCAAGTTGGAAGATCTCAGCCGTGGGGTCCGAGAGTCTACTATGATTTTTTTTTTTTTTTGGGTGTGTTCGTTTGTTGTTGCAGAAATTCAGTGCACCACTCCCTGGTCAGTTTAGTAAGATTGAAAATTCAAGGCTTGTAAAAGGGAGGATCGAAAGATTTACTAACCCATAGCTTCAGAAATAAATCACCCTCTGTTCACCATGGCAGCTCTTCCGTCTATTGTCAGTATAAACACTCTTACACCTGAAGCCATACAAACTACTTTATGATGTTGTGATGCAGCTGGTGTTTTCTCATAAAAGACATTAATCACTTGTCACCTGCTGTCTTTGCCACCAACAGCTCCTTCTCTGAACGAACAATCCGAAATCGAGTAAGATAAGTCCTGCTTTAAATTGGTTTTAATTTAATCTCAGTTGCATAAACTATTACTACCTGATTTAAAACATTACTCACTGGTGTAAACTGTAACCAAAGAGTGTAATAATATGGTATCAGTTGCTCAGGCTCTACCCTCTTCCAAGGCAGGTACTCTAATCCGCTTTCTAAAACCAGCTAAACCCCCAACCGACCTGCTTCATTCAGGCTGATCAGATTATCAAATAGTTAACTATAAGATCTTGGCAAAAGCTGTGGCAAATCGGTTGAGTCCTTTTTCGTGCATCGTGAGTCATTCTGATTAAAGTTAGTTTACCCCAATTGTAAATGTTGCCAACAGTACTGTAACGCATTATAAGCAGACCTGTTTCCCACTTAAATAACTTGAGCCTTAATTACATTACTTGATGTGTGGAAAGCATTTGATCTTCCCACAATTTTTGAAAAAGATGTGAATCTCCACTTAGCTCACATTATTAATTAGGTCACTTTATACGGGGTCTTTTGCCGTGGTTTTGCTGTATTCTGAGATAGCAAGTGCTATTGAAGTCACAAACCGCACCTGTCAAGGTTGCCCTGTTACACCAATATTATTCACAGTCTTTATAGAACCTCTGGCCATCACCTTGAGAGGTGAGCCACAGATTGCATCTCCAATCTTTGGGATTGCAAAACTAAAATTGTATGCAGACAATGCAGTATACCAAAAGACTAATTGATTGAATGTAGACCTGTTTTAAAGCTTAGCCACATTTTACTAACGTGGGAGGCTACAAAGTGAATGCTGATAAAACAGAAGTTTTACTGTCTTGATGTCCTATCCCCAACATTTGAAGTGATCAAATCATTGTACCCAAAGAGATATCGTGGTTGTTGGGTCACAGAACGTATAACAGTTATACAAGCTTAATTATCTCCCATTGATCAAAGAAATTGCCAACTCCATAGAGAGAGGAAAATACGTTCAGTTTTCTATAATAGGCATAACTTTATTCTTTAAGATGTCAATATTGCACTCCTATGTTTTCTGATTTTAACGAAACCTTGCCATTTTTAGCCTAAAATATTTAGGAAAATGGAGATAGACTGCAAATCTGTTTTTTTCCTCCATTATCACCACTAATAAATGTTTGGACCAAGATAGAATATGTATTAGAGACGTTGTTTTGCAAAAGCAAGTTACAGTTTAGTACATATTGAGGCAAGATGTCATCTTGGACCACTCCTGGTGTGCCTTCTTATACTTTTGAATAGCAAGTTCCTTAAGAACTATCTCTTTCGAATTAATCAGTCCATCTGAAATTTCTTGGAAATTCTTTTGCAGGAAAAACAGTTTAAGGATGTTGAAAAATGGCATCATTATTTGTTTAAAAAGAATATGTGAGATGGCTGACTGACTCTGGGATCATACTTACCACTGCAATGTGGTCAATGTCCACATTGAACATCTCTTGTTTGCAAAGAGCACAACTCATACGGATGCAGTTTTATGCAAGATAGTTATTGAACTACACTGCAGTGTGTCTTCAGCACCTCAATTTACAGATGTCTGACAACGGTTCCAGATACCGAAATTAATCGAGGGAACTTGGTATTGTTTGTTCTGGGCAACCCTTACTTGAAACGTTTTTTGGGCAAAAAACTTTAGTTTAATAAATTCATTATAAAATATCAGTTAAACCAGTCATACTCAAAGTACTGCCCATTGGCCGCCAGCAACCCAGCTGACCTTTCCCTCCAGCCCTGCGAACTTCTGGGAGCCCTGATAAACTGAGAAAGAAAACTCCGTTGTTGGGTTTTAGTTCTATAGTCCAGCGTATTTTATGAGCAGGGCCCCTGCTCATAAAGGAGGAAGGGGATGTTGGGAGGGGGTGTGTTAGGGACGTCGCCTTCTGAATTCGATTTGCAATGTAAAGTAACAATGGTTTATGACCACTGTGAATTTTATGATGTCATCACAGTGAAGGATTTGTATTTGTGTATTTGTATGTGGATTTATAGAACGCGAATTGCTGCCCGGGGGCGTCCAAGCGCTAGGATAAGTATGAAAGCAAGAGATTGTAAGGAATAATCATGTGCATTGTATCAAATTCTCGGTCTGTTCCTGCTTTAAAAAATAAATATTATGTTTCACGTTACCATACGAGATGGGGTGCGCTAGAAATCACATAACACTGAGTCAATGTTTCCATTGCAGAACTCTGAAGATGTTCGGTGTAAATGCATTTGTCCACCGTATAAAGAAAATATCGGAGAAGTATTCCTCCTAAATGTTTCTCAGAAGGATTGGTGAGTTCCGTGCCCTGTTGGACATTGAGTTATGTTTTTACTGCATCTTCTGTTACATTTGTTTTCTTATTTATATGTCGCCTTCAGTACAAATGATGGCATTGACCTAATTCCAAGAGGGATACAAATCCTCAGAATTAAAGCATTTTGAAGATCCTGGTGAGATGAGACTGGACAACAGAATTACGCTAAGGTTAGATGGGGCCCAAATGGGGAACTCACAGACCCGATCCCGATAAAAAGGGGAGTGCGACAAGGCTGTGTCCTGGCCCCTACTCTATTCTCCCTTTATGTAAACGACATTGCAACCTACATGGAAAATTGCGATAATGATTCTCCTCAACTGGGAGGGGAACGAGTTGCGTCCCTCCTCTTCGCGGATGATACAATCCTAATATCACAAACGCCACGTGGACTACAGATCCTATTAGACAGGTTCCAACAGTACTGTATCAATAAAGGATTAGAAATTAATATAAAAAAAACAAAATATATGGCACTGAACCCGCATAAAACCTTTAAAAAGAACTTAATGTTAAATGGGCAAAGATTAGATTACGAGCACAGTTTTACCTACCTGGGGGTCTTGATGGACTCTGCAATGGGATGGGGCCCACAATTGGAAAAATCTAAATTGGTGTTTAAACAAAACTGCTTCCCAATAACACAGAGATATAACAAAAGTGTGAATAAAGCAGTTACTCCCGCGATAGAGCTCTTTAGATACAAGGTACAATCTGCCTCCTTGTATGGGTCAGAAATTTGGGGACCAGTATGTAAAAAATCTTTTGAAGTATTGGAAAACAAATTTGTCAGAGGTTTATTAAAAGTCCCAATCAACACTCCCCTGTTACCCCTATTCCTAGATCTTAACATCAAACACACAGATTACCACACTGCACTGAGACCATTGCTGATGTGGGTCAGATTATGGACAACCTTGGAACTATCTGACTACATAAATGGGCTGAAGGAAGTATTAGAGCTGGATAGAGATAACAAGATCTTTTGGTTCAAGCATGTAAAAAACTGGCTTACCAAGCTCGGATTATTACACTTCTGGAACGAGCCTGAATCTCTAAACCTAAATTCCAAAAAAATTGTTAAATTAAGCTTCTGGTCATTTGTGAATTATGAATCTGTGTATTCAAGAACCCATGGCCCCCTTACTGAAAAATTTCTTATGGCAAAAAATGAGGCTCTATTCGAACAATTTCTAGATGAAATTCAACCTCCACTGGCAAAATCTTTATATCTAAAATTTAGGTATGGAACGTTGAGGATAAAAGTAACTGAGAAAAGATGGGGGAAGACTGACAAAGAACATTGTACCCTGTGCACCAATAACCAAAGGGAGGACATTTTCCACATATTGTTTTTTTGTCCTAGTTATGATAAAGCTAGGAAAAAGTGGATAGTCCCCTTGTGCCGCAACATTGGCTCTACTTCCCACAGGGAAGCTGGCAGAATCCTAAGTATGGACACCAGTCAAGTTATTGTGTTCGGCATTAGCAAATTTCTATTGTCCACTTATTTTGTCAGAAGGAAATTATCTCTTTCTTTTTAAACTAAGAAAGTTGTTACTCATACTCCCCGGAACCATGAACAAAGCCAATGCATTGTATCTTAATCCTGGTTGTAAACTCAATCTAATGTTTAATGTTTTTTTAACTTTTCTACTCTTTTTAAAACATTTTAATATGTATTGATACTGTGTCAAACTGAAGTATAAATCATGTGCTTTATCGATGAAATACTAGCTAACGTGTTAAAATTGATGAAATGTAGAAGGGAGCCCTTATAATGAATGTTATATTGTTGTATATTTTATTATGAACTGTATTTTATTGTTATCTTTTATGTTGCAACGCAACGAAATAAAGATTGAATTGATTGATTGACTGGACAACAGTCATCTTTTAATGCTGTTTTAGAGTGTTAACCAGTCAAAAGAAATGACATTGTCAGCATACATTTCTGTTGCACATTGATGCTCTTGGAATCAGTATTTCTGCATCGCAGGATACTCACTGAAGTTATAAACGAAGAATATTCTACCTATGCGTAGGGGCCCCGGAACACTTCTATTATATACAAGTAGTTTCAAATATGTATATCAATCTTTCTTTGGAGGTAGGTACCTCGTTGATAAATAGTCTGGTGGCACCTCCTCTAGTATATAGACCAGGGGTCTCCGACCTTTTCTGTAATAAGAGGTACTTGCTTCCGGTGAAAATCATCACAATCTAGTGTTAATAAAGTGTTACAAAATGACCATAATAGACAAGATTACATCAGTGGCCACCATATACAGAGATACCGGCAGTGATCTCTCACAGGAATGGTTGCTAGTAAATATTTAAACAAGCATTTGCAATGCAATAGGTCTCGCATTTTAGAAACTTTGACCTATTGGCATTGTAAATGACAATGGCTTTTATTTATGTGTTGTTTTTTAAATACATAAATAAAAGGCATTGTCACTTATAATACCAATAGCTCAAAATCTCGCAATTGCGATACCTACTGCATTGCAAGTGCTTGGTTGAGCCCATGCCACTGGGACTGTCAACGGGAAGACGGGATTCGTACGTCACCTGACCCACTATGGGAGAAGCAATTCCCAGCCCAAAATCTTCACATGCTTCCAAAAACTCTTAAAGAACGTCGTTTGCGCTCCTGTCAGTTCATGGTTTAACCTTTAGCCAGGCTCGCTCTTTGCACATCCAGTGTGATATATATGTTTGGTCGGATACTTTAGTTTCAGAAAAAAAAAGTTATTAAACTAGCCTACTGTCACACAGATCTTCCTTCCTATGACATATGCACACTCACACCTGTGGTATATCCCGAGGGCCCCCGCAGTGGCTTGTGCGAAGGTGGTGGGTTCCTCATCTCCAACTTTCTTCAAGAATCACATTTATATGGTATCTAGGCATCTGTGGTATCACAAACAATTTGTCTATCAATCTCTATATGTAAAAGTAAATGTAATGTGTGTGTCTTGTAAAGCGCACTGCTACCCGGAGACGTCCTGGCGCTATATACCGCTGGGGAACCCGTCCTGGCTTTCCCTGGGAGATGTTCCCTCCTGGGTATCTCCAAGGTGAAACCAGGCATCCCCGGCGTTTGTGGGGGGCCGTTGTGCAAATGAGGCAAGCTAATGCCCAGAATTGCCGAGTGTGATCCTTGGTTAGAGTAGGCACCGAGGCGAGAATTATCGAGTCCGCTGACCCTGTTTCACGACCCTGCCGCCTCGGGGATTGAACCCTGGTCCCGGGCCGTCCTCTGCTTCCGGGTCTGCCGCCTCTAACCAGTGAGCCACACCACTATACACTGCATCTTCATTTTCTGCCATCACATACATATACGTTGCATATCTCCGTCCTAATATGCATAGATGTACTTGTTTCTGTGCATACTTCAATACATCACAAGATAGTAAATAGTTTATCTTGTCTCACGAAAGCCAGCTTCGCCTCCACTCACTCATTGACTATCTTTTCCTCAGACCATGTACGGCCCTCCTCTGCTTTTTGGTTAGGTTCGAGCTATAAACTAACCACATCTATACATGCCGCAAAGTGATATTGATGATGCTTTAATGAATGATGCTGCTTCGTTCCATACAGTTTCTTAGATGGGGCTTTAAGTGGGCTGAAAAAACTTGGGGTCTCGAAAAGGGGTTGTGTTCTTTGTAATTAGGGCGTGGCTTATAAACACGTATAGTGTGCCGCCCGACTGGTATTTTGCTGTTTGTCTGTGCACCCACTTATATAATACAAGTAACATTTTACACCTAAAACAAACCAGGACTCTTGGCGTTGTCAATGGTTGTTAGTTGCATAAGCTAAATAAGCAAGAACTATGGCTTTGATGTACATAATATTGAAACCACTTCAGTTCTGAAATTATGAGTCAGTGAAAAAACAATGAGTCTTTTTGACGGAACATGAAAGGCAGTGAAAGGTGGCATTGCTGCAGACAAGATTTTTTTTGCACCCTAAGGGAGAGGGCAACAATGCCTGTTAGGGACCCGTCCCAGCACCTTCTTTTTGGAACGACAGGACCCGGTCCACTTAAAGCCCTGATCTTAGAACAGAAAAAGAGGATTTCGCTGAGTTTCGTCGCAGCCCTTCACCTTTCCAATAATTACAGAATATCCTGCCTCGCTCCTTTTCACAGCTGGTCATGCTGTTACACCTCATATTCCAACAAAACAGTCAGTTCGATGCAAAACAGCATCATCTGCTGGGCGAGGGGGGTGTATGCAAGACCTCAGGCAGTTGCAGCCTCGAAAAACGCATGAAATATATACCAACCCAGGCATTTTCCAAAGTAGCACAGTTTCTAAACATTTAACTTCTTTTATTTTTAATCTCACAACCAAAAATGACGTCTCTGATTCCTAATGGTGTAACTTGCAATAGTATGAACTAGGATGTTAACAATCCTATTCGCCAGAGAAAACAATTTGAAAGTGTGCGACTACCTCTAAAACAAGCATTAACGGCATTGTATTAAATAAAATAGCCAGGTATTGTGAAACTCACCGCCGCAGCCGAGCTCGAACAGGAAGCCAGGCAACTTGTGTTGGGTCGGGGGCGGGCCGCAAAAAAGGCAGGAAACAGACGGGAGCCTACCCCTTGCTCCTGTGAAGCCAGCCGGAAGTTGGTGTGTGAGCTACCGGGGCTCCCGTGCTCGTGGAGAGCCCCGCCTGCTGCTGAGCCTGACCCGCTGGGCTGCTGCCGAGGGAGAGAGGAACACAAGGAAAGAGCCCGGTGAGTGGGGGGGGGAAGGGGATGTGTGCCTGCGTGTGTGTGCCTGCGTGTCTGTGTGTGCCTGCGTGTGTGTGTGTGCCTGCGTGTGTGTGTGCCTGCGTGTGTGTGTGCCTGTGGGTGTGTGTGTGTGTGTGCCTGCGTGTGTGTAAGCGCATGTGTGTGTGCGCGTGCGCGTGTGTGTGTGTGTGTAAGCGTGTGTGTGTGTGTGTAAGCCCGTGTGTGAGCGCGAGCACCCAGGAGAGTCAGCCCGCCAGCAGAAGCGCGTCCTTGAGGCGAAATCGGAGAGGTAATGCGCGTAACCATCCCCTGTCAGCCATTCCCAGAAAACCCACGACAATAGGTCTTTCGCTGGAGCAGCGCAATGCGCTGCTAACACCAGCGAGACCTAAAAAGCGCGTGCAACTTGCCTAAAAAAAAACGAGACACGGAAGTCATTAGGCACGATCGCAAAAACAGATCTGCAGCGCCCTGGAGAGTCTGCGCACGTCATGGAAGCCCGATTGCAGAAGCGCGTCCTCGAGATGAAATCGCCGAGGTAAAGCACGTAACCGCCCCCTGTGCCCCATTCCCGGCAAACCCACAACAATAGGTCTTTCGATGGAGCAGCGCTTCACGCTGCTAACACCAGCGAGACCTAAAAAGGTCGTCAATATGGAATGCCTGTACATGGGCAATACGTGACAGCCATAGGTGGAATGCCTCTGACACCAAGATAACAATATTAGTAATATGCCCAAAGCTGCCTCATTTCTCACTCAAAGATTAGTTCTAAATATATTTTGGAAATTCAACCATTTTTCTCCAAACATCAGTTTATGGGTTTTGGAAATGCACACTTTTACATCTCAACTATATGCTCAAACATTTTGTACACATGTATTAATGGAATAAAACAAAAGCTTCTGATTTAGAAGGCTGGGCTGCACACAGGAGCAGGGGCAGCCGCCACAGTTCGCGACTGGGGGCGCCGCAGGGGGGATAAGTGCTGGTGGGAGGCAGGAGGCTTAAAAAAAGAAAAGAAAACTTACCTTGCTGCTGCTGCCAGGTTTCGCATCTTTTCTCCCGCTACCTGTATCCGACTCCAGGTCGGAACAGGATGCAGACAGCCAGGCTCCCACCCCTAAGCCAATCACAATGCTCCAAAGGAGCGTTGTGATTGGTCTGAGCGCCGTGTCGGTGTGGGCATGTTCTCCATGCAAGCTGCAATGCAGACTGTACGGAGAAGAGGGGAGTGCTCATAACTGTTTTGGACGGCCCGAGAGGGCTGACCAAACAGTCATTGCGCACAGGAGTGTCTACCACTCCTCCCCTGCAGCTCCGCCCCGCCCACCCCCCATACACTGCCGCAGCAGGACGGAAAAATAAAATGATAATAACACTGTTTCATTTATTTTTTCCTTTCTTTGCTCCTCCTGTCAGTGGGGCGATGCTCCTCCCCCTTAGCAGAGGAGTGACCACTGGTCAGAAGTGCTACTTATGGAGAGCTGGGGACCTATCGGTAGCTTTTCTAAGAGGGAAAATATCCCATTATAAACTATTTGAAGACCACGCTAATGCACGTAGGTGAAGGCATGAGTCACATTATCGTAAACAACTTTTTACCCTTCCCTTTGTGATAGAGAAAAATGCAGGGAAAGATTGTTTGTCAGGTCATAGAGTGGAATAGCTAAAAAAAAGTCACTTTATCCTTGAGAAACCAGAATCTTATCTGTCCCAGTATACACTGAACTGGCAGTTTATTTCACATTCTTTTCTTTTTTCATGCTCATGCTGAGAGGATCCCAGAACACTTTAGGGTTTAAACACACATTTTTTGTCACAAACTGTCTTCAAATGTGTTTTTTTTTCTATCAAACTGGACATCTGCAGGGGTTCTGTGCCTATAGTAGTACCACTTCTTATTTGATGGGAATTTTTCACTGAACTTGCCATCTCTCGTTCGTGAAATGCCCTTTATGTGGAAGGAAAACCGCAGCATCATACCCTCAGGCAGTTCGGTCAGAAAATATCAATGCGGGCCCTCAAAGATAGAGAAGGAATCAGGCTTGGAGGGAAATTGAAGACCTCCGGGCAGAGGTAGCGAGGAAGAAACAGAAAAAACAAAGCAGAGAAGGGGCACAAATCTTCTGAAAAGATTCCGGCTTGTTAAAAAGACACCCAAAGAGAAAGATTTGAAAAGTGGAGGCAAAGAAAACTTAATCGACACCATGCCAGACGTTCTCACCACTCCCTATAATACTGGTCGAATTCGAAACAATCGGCAACAATATGTTCCCATTCAAGAAGTTTGACGGCACCATTGGCATTGACACCTCAGGGACTGAGTCCTATGGTGCCATCTGAAACTATAACCTCTTCTGAGTTATCGGTGCCACAACACTGTTTGGCGTTGAAGCATCCCTGCACATCAATGCCAAGATCAAGAATGACGTTGAGATCGATATCAATAAAGTCATTGTTGAGGAAAATCGATTTTGAGACTGTCCCTGCCCAGAGCATTGACATCAAGAGTGTCTTCTGCATCTATTTTTTTCATTTATTCTCGTGAGGCTATTCCCATGGAGTAAACAGATCTGTTACCAGCACCAAGGTTCTCAATCCCAGCAGAGGACCCTGTTCAAGGCATCTTAAACATTACCACCAAAGCCTCTACCACCAAGGCCTGCGTTGTCTCCCTTTCCTTTGAAGCCTCCTCATCCTGCCACATTGGTACCAAGAGCAACGTCCATGTTTCATGGTCTGTTTAGACTGCAAGCAGTAACACTGGCTCTGCAAAAAACACCTCTACGTAGTCTAGTACTCTCCTACAATTGTAAGCTCATAATCTACAGTTGCATATACCTATTAGACTCCAACATCCCCAGCAGCTTCTCCAGTTAGCACTTCCCTTGTTGATGATGTACTTACTTTACAAGATGTCTTGATAAGAGGGGCAACAAAACTGAACACCCAAATGGAAGCCCTACAAACAGTGGTTTCTGTCATCATGGAGACACTGCTACCCAGAACGTCTCAAAGACCTAATCGACCTCTGGTTCCTGGCTTTAGAGAATTAGTTCGTGAGAAATTTCAAACACCAACAATATTAAAATCTGCTACAACTAGGGTCATCAAGAAATGCAAGCCAGGTGAACAAGATTCAATATAACTAAGACAAGATTCCAAACTTGATTCAGTCATAGTGTCGGCAGTCAGAAAAAGACATTCTTCCGTACTGGCGACATAATTTCCTCCAGAACAGGTGAATAAAAGAATAGGTGTAGTGGGCAGAAAGATCTGTGGGTCAGCTGCTTTAGTTTTTAAAACATCTATTGTTTTTGCTTTACTGGGCAGGTATATATAATACAGTATTACGGGAATCAGTCTAGTCCTTTGCAAATGGCCGCTTAAGGAAAGAAAACGACTTCTTGGAAAGCATACAAGAAGGATAAATAGTGATAAAGGGCAGCCTTGCCTAGTGCCACGTTGTACTAAGATTGAGCCTGCTAATGATTTATTAATAATTATGTTTGCTCTAGCGCCCACATACAAACTCTTTATCGTATTGATGATGCGTTGAGAAATGGCAAACTTAGATAAAATAAGAAAAAGGGTGTCCCATACCACCAAATCAAAAGCTTTCTCTGCATCTAAAAGTAAAACCAAGGCCTGTATCCCACGTGCTTCAAAGTAATCTAATGCTTCAACTAAAAAGTGTGTATTAGTAAATAATTGTCTGCCTGTTATAAAACCGTTTTGATCGGGATGGATCAAATCCGCCGTATGATCATTAAGACGGAGTGAGAGCAGCTTAGTAGTTATTTTATAATCTGAGTTTAATAAAGTAATTGGCCTGTAAGAGTTCGGATCTTCGGATCTTTGGATTCTTTCCCTTTTTTAAAAAAACTAATGACTGTACTTTCATGGAAGGATTCCGGGACTTGCCCTCCTTCCAGCATTGAGTTCAACAATAACAAAAAGAAGTCACTGAAAGAACTAAAGAAAACTTTAAAGAATTCTGAAGGGATGCCGTCGGGACCACAAGCCTTACCTAATGGAAGGTTTTTTACAACTTCTTCCAATTCTGCTTTAGAAAAAGTTCTTTGCATATACCGCTGATCTTCGAGGGATAAACTTGGAATTTCATGTCGGTCTAAAAACTCTGATAATTTTTGATGATCAAAAATATGTTTTATAGAGTAAATACTATCATAATGTTTAAGCATAATAGTATTTATTTCAGCCTGGTCAAATGTATCGATATGAGTAAGAGGGTCTTTTAAGGAATGGATCAAATTTGAAGCCGCCTGTTCTTTTACTTGCCAGGCTAAAAATTTCCCTAAAAAGTTACTCTCTTCGTACACTTTTTGTGATTGTTTCCGAAATACCATTTCACTTTGCTCATAGTAATGAGCGCTAAGCGCTTGTTTAGCTCCCCTCAATTGATTTACAACTGCATAATTTGGTTGACGATGATAGCTTAATGTTAAATCCTGAATTTTTTGATGCAAATAGTTCCTTTTACTTATCACAACGTACCACTCAGCCTCATCTTTACTAATAAGAATACCCCGTAAAAAAGCCTTTAACGAATCCCAGATAACATGAAGTGGGGCCGTGCCTAATTTCGGTTAATGTACTCTGCTATCTCCAGCTTTAATGCCGATATCCAATTCATATTCTGTGGATAAATTTTATTAAACATCCATCTTTTCGAAACCTTAGTAATCTCCGCATAATCAAAATTAATCACTACCATGGCATGGTCTGAAAAGCCATTATGGTAAAATCTCTGAGAACTAAATTTAAGCTGTCTAGAAGTTAGAAAAAAATCTATGCGAGATGAGGATTTAAACCTTCCTGACCAGCAGGTATACTCCATTTTCAGAGGGTTTCTCACACGCCATGGGTCACACAAACCAAGGAAAGATATATAATTTAGAATAGTCTTAAGGGATCTAGGCTTAGACTGCCTCTTAAGAGATGATGTGGAGTCTAAATTAGGGTTCATGAGTATATTGAAAACGCCACCTATAATGATATCTCCACCTACCAATAGAAGAGATTGAAACAGAGCATCATAAATCTGGGGATTATCCTCTATAGGGGCATAGAAGCAAACAAAAGTAATTAAAGAGTGATGGTTTTTAACTTTACATGAAACCCATCACCAACGACCTGAAGAATCATTTTCAGTCTCTAAATCTTTATTTAAAAATAGAGCGACACCTCGTTGTGAACCCATGGCGCACGATAAGCCCCGGAAAGAAGCCTACGTTTTAAACATCTTGAAATCCTCTTTTTTAGAAACAGCAATATGAGTCTCCTGTAACATGATCACTGTTGGATTTTCAGTTCTAATCCAGGACTCTATTGCCCGCATTTTTCTAGCGTTATTCAGACCATTCACATTAAAGGATACCAATTTCAACCCCGTATTAAACGACATGGAGCATAATTAATTGCAGAAAGAAATACAAAAGTTTTAATCTCAAAACAACTTAATTTACGCAAATATATATTCTAAAATATCTACCAGAGTACCAAAAATGTAAGTTCTTACCACATTCAAATCTACTGAAAACAACCTCAGTTTTTCCATTTTTTTCCCCTCCCACCTTCACCCATTTTCCCCTCCCCCCCTTCACCCATTCTTTTTGCTTTTTTTATCGAACCGTTAACCATTGCTATCAGGAATTGTTTTCAGATCACATCACCAGTTACCTCCATGGCCAAAATCAAACTCTATGCAGATGATATTATGTTACTTATTAAACCTGATTTGGAATCACAGACTTATATTTTTCAAATTTTTGAAGAGTTTGAATCTCTGGGAGGTTATCGAATTAACAAAAAAAAGACAGAAATTTTGGTCTGTGGGGGTGCAGACCCAGTTTAACACAAAGATTTGCAAGGTTGTATTAACTCAAAACCAAAAAGATATCTGGGGATTCTGTTCTCTTCCAATATTCTGGATTTATATACACTCAACTTCGTTCCATTAATAAAAAAAGTTCAATCAATGTTTGCTCGTTGGGACCCCCTGCCTTTAACTATTCTCGGCCGTATCAATTGAATTCAAATGTCAATCCTTCCTCTTTTTAACTTTTTGTTCGCATCAATTCCAGTCTATTTGCCTGGTACTTTTTTTTCTAAAATAGAATCTGTTTTCCAAATTTATTTGGGCGAAAAAAACACCCAGATTAGACATACGGACTTTAACTGCAGAAACTGAATATGGCGGTCTTTCCCTACCAAATTTGAAAGATTATTACTATGCTTACTTCGCGCAGTACTTGGAGAGATTTAAGAATGTAAATGCAGCAACTGGTTGTTTTTATAAATTTTTTCTTTGATTTGATATGTTTAGAAATTCAAATTCCATCCCCTTTGTCTGTCCCGAAATCACCCAAATTTGTGCGGTATAAAATCCTAAACTGTTTTTTTAAACGACGTGATGCAATGCTCAAGAGATATTCACTTCCTCCCTTTCATTTACTAACTCCTTTAATTGGCGTGTTTTCCTTTTTAAGGATTAAAATCGATCCCATTGTTATAGAAAATTGGGGCCGGGCAGGGTTTACAACATTAGCTGATTTTTTGGTCAGCGGGACTTGGCTCTCTGTCCATGAGATGTCAGGTCGAATTTTTGTCAATTTTTTGCTAATTGGTTCCTATACTAATTTAATTTATCCTATGTTGGCGCAATTAGATCCCGGCACCATTTCGAATTATACTTCTACTCTTGTATTAGATCTTTTTGTTAATAACTTGGAGAAGAAACGTGGAGCATGGAAACCGTGTCTGATACAAAGTCGGGAGGTAGAGTTGACTTCTAAAGCTATCCGTAAATGGTACACTCAGGAAAATTTAATATTGTCACCGGAAATATGGAAAACTATTAATCAGTTTAATTTCTGTGTACTGCGTGGTGCCAATTGGCGCCGGATGTTGTATTTTAGCAAATGGCTATTATATCGTACACCAGTAATAATTGCTAAAATGTATAACAATGCGTCTGCTATTTGTTTTAGACATTGCAATTGCGAACAAGCTAATTGGTCACATATTATGGCGTTTTGTCCTAAAATTAAGCATTTTTGGGAAGAAATTATTGGTTTTTTAAAAACTTATTGTATGCTATCAGTTCCATGCAATGCAACAATGTTATTATTTGGTTATGATCCTGAATGTACATTTTCAAGTCACTTGGCAAAATTGATTTATATTATAATGGCCGTTGCTAGATCTTTATTATTGCAGAATTAGCTTTCAACCTATGTCCCGACGTTGCAGGAATGGTTGGAAAAAATGAAAAGGGTTCGGAAAAGCGAACTGTTGTACGCTCAAAGAGTTGGGTGTATTAGAAAATTAGATCAAATTTGGGGGTGTTATTTTGAGTAAATTAGTTTGATATTACTTTAAATTGAAAACAAATGTAATTTTACTTTGTTGCGATATCTTTATTTTATGATTTATGCTGCATAAATCTGAATACAACTTCAATAAAAAAAAGAAGAAAAAAAAAGAAGGATAAATAGTATCTAACCAATCAATAAGTGCTGCAATAGACTCCGCAGATTCGTCCGTTTTTTAATACTGTAACAGCACTCGGAGAGCCACTTGGCCCAAACTAACAACTTTAAAAACCGGAGAAATGGCGGCGTAATTCTGTCCTTCTCCAAGCGGCTGTGACTAATTGCACTGAAGAGGGCTGCAATCCGACTCTATTCCTGGCCAAAACGGGTGCCTGGCTGTCGGAACACCAGACCTGACGATGAGGAAAGTTTGAGCCAGATCCGCCCGAGGAAACAGGAGTTAATTGACCGTTTTGCCCTGACCGGAGGAAACTACGCTGCATGACGGAGCCCGCTCCCGGATACAACCACGCGGTCTCCCGGAGGTCCGGTCGCGTCACAACACACTGGCTGGAAATGCCCGTCCAAAGCGAAGCACGGCTATGGACCCACACGCTGCAGCAACAGAGTCGTGAGTAAACGGATCTTGCGGTGAGGCTGTTGGAGAACGTGCAAATGTGGAGGAAAGCGCTGCGGGAATTAATTGTTTGAAATGGCGGCTCCCCAGCGCGCCTGACATCGCGCTTAAGTCACCCTGCTGCTCTGATACCGTGATTATTATTTTGGCCTATGATTTTGAATATGAGGAGTGTGTGCAGGCAATTAAACCTCCTGTTCAGGCACATTTTTTAACATAACGCTGCAATCATTATCTGTTAGAGTGCAATAATTAACTGTTTAAAATGGCGGTTCCCCAGCGCGTCTGACATCGCGCTTGAGTCACCCTGCGCTCTGATGCCGTGATCATTATTGTGCTCTCTGATATGAATATGAGGAACTGTGTGCAGGCAATTAAACCTCCCGTTCAGGCACATTTTTGAATATAACGCTGCAATCATTCATAAGACAAGTTAAGTGCCTATCAACTGCTATAAGCGCCCACAGAGCCTAACTTGTGTTGTAATGTCAGAGCAGAATTGAGAAGAATTGAGAAGATCTATAAAGACTTTAAGACTCTGGTGACCTGAAACATCCACATGTAGACAAAAACTGTAGCATTGTGTGTTATGCTGGTTGAACCTTTGCGGCAGCCATTTGCAATTGATATTTACAAGGAGTAAACATACGCGATGTACAAAATGGCGGCTCCTGCCGATGAGTGTTCATGGGGAGGTCTGCAGCTAATATGCTGGTAATGCATACATAACTTTGCATCAGTAAATCGCTTTTCACTACTCACGACCACCGGAATAAGGCAGGAGAAGTATCTAATGTGCTGCCCTGCACTGTCACAACACAACTCAGTCCCAGCGCTGTGAGGTTGGTGAACATCAAGGTAATACCAGGATAATTATAGGACAACTACTGTGATCTAAGTGAGCTCGGTGGCGTACACTGATGGTCAGTTTTACAACAGGGCCTCAGATTAGTCCAATCATTAGACTCCATAGTCGGCGGCTATACCACAGCAAATCGCTGTAAAAAACTTAAGAATGGGGGACAAGGAAAATGGTAAAAACTCTCAACGCCTGAAATCTGACCCACCGACGCCAGTCAAAGGGAATAAAGGAATGGCAGAAGCTATGGAGACAATTCTGAGCAGACTGGAAGAAGTTAGGGACTTGGCCAAATCCACCAAAGAGGAGGTTGTTGCAATCCGCCAGGATATCAAATTCATCAACTCGAGACTAACGGAGTCCGAGAGCAGGATAAGTAAATTGGAAGACTTCGAAAATAGAACATGTGGAGCCATCAAGAATCTCTCCTTATGCTCGGATCATCTTGTGAGGAAAGTTGCGGAATTGGAGGATAGAAATAGAAGGGGGAACCTAAGAATTTTTGGTATGCCGAAAAATCAGAGGAATCCCATGACTCATGCATATCCTTCCTTGAGCAGTGGTTCACACAGGCCACAAATCTAACCTTCACTCAGCCACTGGAGTTCGATAGGGCACATAGAGTACAGGGACTAATCACTAAGGAACAGAAGGGCCCGAGAGCGATTGTGTGCAAACCGCTAAGATACCAACACACAGAGCAGATACTTACCTTCGTCTGCAAACATAACCATGTGCTGTGGAAAGGTCACAAAATCTTCATCTCACAAGATTTCAGTAAGGAGACTATGGAAACCAGGAAAGCTTTCCTTGCATTGAGACCACAACTGAAGACACTTGGTTACATGTATGGCTTTATTGGTCCAACAAAGTTTAAAGTAACAACACAAGGTGTGACTCATGTGTTCTCTGACCCACGAAAATTGCGACAACACCTGTCCAACCAGGGAGATGGCAACATGGAGTTCTCCCCTTCAGCTCAACAGGGAGCCTCTGCATCCGGCCTAGGATGAGCTTTTAATTACCGGTGCTATCAGTCTCATGTTTCCTGGCTCCTCATAATGCACCTAATCTGACCTGAACTAGGTTTGAGTGTCTTTTGACCGAAAGTGGTACATGGTAAACTGCCACGAATAGGATTGTTCATTGTTCAGTTAAAGTCTACCCACCTGGCGGCCTGTTTCTGTTCTGATCTGCGATCCTTTTGGGCCCTATGCCAGCGAATCTTCTAATATCAGGACTGTGTCAGAACAGCCTCTCAAGTCCCTGTTTTACAAGTTATATCTAGGCTACTATGCTAGTGTTCTTATGCCTTAAAATAACGTATTATGCTATAGCTTTATTCTGTAGCAAACCTCTTTGGTTTCATGTACATCCATGGTACTTCACCCGCTATTACTGGTGTGCTTAGTTCCCACTGCCACAATCAATGTAGTGGCTTTTGCTGAACTCAATGTTATGGCATCATTGTTATATCTCGTTGGCTACATACTTGTTTCACCTTTCCTCTAAACTGTGTTTGCAGCCCCAAGGATTAATAGTTGGGAGTAAGCTGTTTGGAGGCGGTCTCGAGGTCGTCGTCCCCGAGTCGCCATGTTCCTTTTCTACTATTGGGGAGGGAGGGGTGGGTTGTGGGTGAGGGAGGAGGGTGGAGGGAGGTCTGTAGGGGTGAGGGGGGATTGTTTTTGCATTTTGTATATTGTTTTGCCTTGTTTTTTCTATTTTGCATCCTGTATTGCAACCAAATGTGCTTCTTGGAACAATTACGTTAATTGCTTATGCCAACATTGTCTCCGACGTGGTGCTGTTCCACCTGGGCTTAGACCATAACACGCCAGTTGTCACTAACACACCTCATTTTGATATGCCAATATGCCCTACACATGATAGTTGATGGCTCCTAATATAGATACTCCGATAGGAACGACAACCATCGCCAACCTTAAATTACTCTCACTAAATGTGAAGGGTTTGAACCAACCGATCAAACGTCAAAAATTGCTTGACTACCTACGCAGACAACAGGGAGACATAGCCCTATTACAAGAAACGAAGCTGGAGGCAAAACACTTTCACACCCTTCGTAACAAATTTTTTACTGAGGTGGTTGGTTCCGGTGCTATATCCAAAAAAAACGGGGTAGTGATATTATTAGCTAAGAAAGCGAATGTGGAAGTAGTTTCCTCATCCGTGGATACCAGGGGCAGATGGATCTCTGTGAAATTGATTAAAGATGATACTGAATTTTACATTACAACGGTATACGCACCCAATACGCATGATCCCTCTTTCTGGTTAGAACTTGTGAAGCAGATCGACACCATCCCGGACTCGGCAGTCCACATACTAGCAGGGGACTTCAACCTTCCACTTGACCCGGCACTGGATAGGGACTCTAAGTGCGCTTTCCGACCGGGTAAAGTCCATAAGGAATTCACTAAGCTATGTAACAGGTTTCATATGGTAGACACATGGCGTATTCAAAACCCGGACGGTAGGGACTACTCCTTTTACTCCCCGCCCCATGACTCCTTTTCAAGAACTGATTACATATTTATAACTAGGAACGCTGTAGCCAGAATAGAGGACACAGATATTGCACCAAGACTCGTCTCCGACCACTCTTGTATATCACTCACCCTAACTAATGTCAAACCGACAATTCGTCAGTCAATGTGGCGCCTTAATGAGACCATTTTGAATGATGAGAAACATAGAGAAACCATAGGGAGCGCTCTCAAGGAATTCTTAATAACCAATAAAAAGGGAGACACCTCGGACTTAATTCGATGGGAAGCATTAAAGACCAGCATAAGGGGACTCATCATAAAAATATCATCTGCAATTAATAAAAATCGCAATACTGCCCTTTTAAAACTAGAAAAAGACATCTCAAAACTCCAACACAAATATTTAAATAGGAGTGCCAAGTTATTGACTGTCCTGTTCAATCAAAAATATATCTACAATAAACTAGTAAGTGAAAAGGCAGGTGTATGGTTAGATAGAAGGAAACGTTTTAAAATCTGCGAATCTAATAAAGCAGGAAAAGGTTTAGCGGCCTACCTTAAATTTAAAATTCAAAAAAATACGATCACTTCTCTACTGGATGATACAGGCACCCCCACTTCAGATCCAAATAAAATTGCCAACTTATTTAAGAACTTCTATGAGAAACTGTACGCTAAGAATGCGAGCGTGGGGAGAGAGAGTGTGGAGGACTAACTCTCCAAATGTGCACTACCAACACTTATGCCCTCACAACAAGAATCCTTAAATGAACCAATATCGGAGGTAGAAGTCACTAATGCGATCAAGTCCATTAAGAGTGGGAAGGCCCCCGGACCAGACGGGTTTACGGCACAATTTTATAAATGCTTTGCCCAAACCCATATGTCACCAATTCTAGACGTGTTCCACGAGATTAGTACTACCGGAGTAGTGAAAGGAACGTTAGCTGAAGCAGTGATAGCGGTGATACCCAAGGAAGGGAAGGACTCGAAACTGACTAAAAATTACAGGCCCATCTCGTTGATGAACTTGGATTGTAAGTTGTTGGCTTCAATCCTAGCAAGACGCATCCAGAAGGTGCTCCCGTTCTTAATACACCGTTCACAAGCTGGCTTCTTGAAAAATAGATTGTCAAGCGATAATACCAGAATCCTAGCTCATGTAATCGATAAAGCTAAGCTTCTCTCCACGCCTACTGCGGCGATTACACTTGACGCAGAAAAGGCGTTCGATAAAGTGGACTGGACATACCTGGAGGCAGTCCTTCATAAATTCGGGTTGGGTCCTCTATTTACTAAAATGGTAATGTCGCTATATTCATGCCCCACTGCTAGAGTAAGGGCTGGTGGAGCCTTTTCCTCCCCTTTCAAACTAGAACAAGGAACTAGACAGGTGTGCCCCCTGTCCCCATCACTATTCCTCCTGGCAATAGAACCCTTTCTATACCAAATCCGGGAGAATGCGGACATCACAGGGATTCAGTTCAAAGACTGTACTATCAAGCTCACGGCATATGCCGATGATGTTTTGGTCATGAGTGAACAGGCGGACAGAGCTATACCAGCCTTGCTCTCCACGATCAAAGAGTTATCCTGTGTGTCCGGATACTCCCTCAACAAGGACAAAACCGAGGTAAAAATGCTAAATAATATGGGCGATAAAAATATTTTAGGCGACTCTGGACTTACCTGGCAGCCAAAGAGCTTTAAATACCTGGGCTTGGAATTTGAGAAAGACTTAATCACGACTTTAAAAATTAATGAAGATATATTATTTAAGAAAGTACAAAAACTATTAGAAGGATGGTCCCCGAAATTCCTGTCATGGTGGGGTAGAGCGGAGACAGTAAAGGTGATGATCACCCCTTTAATTAACTATATGGCGAGCATGCTCCCCATGACCTTCATAGAAGACTTCCTACAAAAAATAGACAAATTACTTAGTAACTTCCTATGGAAAGGGAAGAAACCAAGAATCTCTATGAAAAAATTGCAGCTTCCAAAGCTTAAAGGTGGTCTAGGCTTACCCAATTTGAGAAACTATCAAACCGCTTTCTTGTGTAAGCAAGGGTCTTCCTGGTTTGTTGAAGATCCTACCTACACACCGTTGTGGATCACTATTGAAAAATCAATTATAGGCAAAGCCACACTTGCGGCGACACTCACCATAGATTTATCATACCTTACACATTCTAAGTACATCATGCTCAACACCAAAAGAGCTCTCCTGAGACTTGACCAAACGCATAAATCTGGCCTCCAGATAAAGAAGTCGGCTTCTACATCTCTATGGCGTAACCCACTAATAAAGGTCAATGGTTCACCCCCCAACTGTGAACACTGGTCAGAAAAAGGAATCAATGTAGTATCGGATCTGTTTGATGGGCACACGCCACTGCCTTTTGCAACGATCCAATCGAAATACTCCCTTCAGCCAATTGACTTCTACACATTCCTAAAATTAAAGTCAGCACTGTCCACACGGCCGTTCACGCTCTCAACACCTTGGTTGAAGTCGTCGCTCCCCCACTTGCAATCATCAGGACACTTTGTTTCAAAGGTTTACAAATTGCTCGCACCGACACCAAGCAAATCACTGAGACGGAAAGAGCTTAAATGGGAATCAGAGCCTAACAATACAGGGATAGTTCTTGATTGGGACAGGATCCACACTTCGGCTCTTACACGCAAAGTCTTTCCAATCCTCTCGCAAACCAAATACATGATACTTAACAGAGTGTTTTGGACCCCACAAAAATTATTTAAACTTAATCTAAAAGATACCCCCACGTGCTGGAACTGCTCCCTAGCTGATGGTGACCTGCCGCACATGCTGTTCAACTGTCCTATGTTACAGGAGTACTGGTCCAATATCTTTGACTACATTGAACACGTATTTGCCAATACACCAAAGAGGGAATTTATCTACATAATTCTGGGGGCCATTGACCCGATGTTAATAAAAGATCATGATCGCCAACTCCTCGACCTCCTACTAACCCTGGCGTGTAAGGTGGTCCTCTGTCACTGGAAAGCAGCCTCAGAGGTCTCTTTCACTGCTTGGAAGGAGTGGTTATCCTGTATCAGAGGAGTGGACAATCCCGCCTTACACTCATCTCCCTGGCAAGTTACCAACAAGAAACTCTGGACCTCCCTGGACATAGCCTCCTTTTCCTTTGACCCGCCGTGAAGTGCCCAAGTAAACACTAGACACCCGAGAACGCCAGATGAATGCCCACCCGGAGACATACTGCAACGCTATAGTTGCTCAACACACAACTATACTCTGTAAGTATGATTCTGCTATTGCCCTGTTGAGTTCCATGGTGGTTTCATAAGCTGTATTCTTGATATAATATGCATGAATAAGATGGTTGCTTACATGTTGTATATTTTATTTTGGGAAACTAACAGTTAATCAAACCCACACCGAGAGCACGGGGATGCTGTTCACTCACATCGTATTGCAGAACTGTAATCTGGTGGTCATAACCATTTCGGACGCACCTCCTGTAAATACAATGTCTCTTGAATTCACAATATCACCCTGATGATTGACTATACACCCGCCCTACGGTGTGGCTCTGGATAGAGCTCTGGATAGAGCGATGTGTTACTCCATTTTTACTGCTTATTTTTATTTATTTTTATTTCTTTAATTCTCTCTTATTGTTATTCTAAGTTCTTATTTCCTTGATCTCAAATATGTACTGACATGATTGTATGTATTATTGGTCCACAAATGACTTCTTCTACCTTTTCCCTTCATTGTCTAATAAAAAAGATTTGAACACAAAAAAAAAGGATAACATACTTAACTTTTAAAGGGGCTGTTCTGTTTGTGCCTCACACAGACGAGAAAATGGAAGCATGAAAAAGGAATCAGAAACACAAAGCGCTTGTAATGGAAGACAATAATTCTTTTTTCCAGATCTCAATATAGAAGAAGGAATTACAGGTATCTTTCTAGACAGAGGGATCAATTTCCTCTCTGGCCCTCTTACTCCCAATCCCAAGATCAGTGGCACAACAGCACTCTCAACACCATTGTAGAAATGGTAAAGGAAGAGGGCAACAACAACAGCAGAGGTAATATTCCAAGCTGCGTTCACTGACAAGACAGTGACTAATTCACTCCTTGTAGCCTGTTACCCACTTTAGTGGGAACTAGTTTCACAAAAGCCATCTGGCAAAGTGGAAAACCTTTATCACAGATAGATGGATACTTTAGATCATCCAATCCAGCTATGCTCTTCAATTTAAAAAATCTTCTTCGTCAACCCTTCCAAAACGAGCACTAAAATACCAGCGACATATGTTACTTCACAAAGTACAATCTCTCCTTCAAAAACCTGCAATAGAAGATGTTCCTCCATCTCAATGAGGAAAAGGCTTCCATTCTAGATACTTTTAGTTACCCAAGAAAGTTCTAAAGCAATAATTAATACCTATTTTGGATCTAAGGCAAGCTAACAATTGGATCGAAAAATAGAGATTTAATATGCTGGACCTACATCAAATGTATTCACAAATAATGAAGGGAGAATGTATGCATTCTGTGGATCTACAAGACGAGTAGTTCCACCTTCTTATAACACTGAACACACAGAATGTTCCTCAGATCTATAGTCGATAAGTCCCATTAGAGGAGAAGTGTGGCTCAGGGGTTAGAGGCGGCAGACCCGGAAGCTGAGATCGGTCCTGGACTAGGGTTCAA
Organism: Lissotriton vulgaris; assembly: GCF_964263255.1. Taxonomy (NCBI): domain Eukaryota; kingdom Metazoa; phylum Chordata; class Amphibia; order Caudata; family Salamandridae; genus Lissotriton; species Lissotriton vulgaris. The sequence goes on from NC_141687.1 coordinate 718,761,436, forward strand.
TTCCCCGCCTCGGCGGGTCTTGGGCTAAAAATTCCACGGACTCGATAATTCTCGATCCGGTGCCTCCTCGACTCATGGGTTCACACTCTGCGACTCTGGGCAATAGCTTGCTTAATCTCCACAACGGCCCCTCGCGGCGGGATGCCTGACTTTCACCTTGTGGATACCCTGCTGGGGCTATCACACAGGGGAATATCAGGACGGGTTCCCTAAGCAAGCGCCGGGACACCCACTGCGGGTAGCTGTGCGCTATATAAGCTCAACTACATTTACATTATCTATACAAAGTTGTTAGATTTGGGCTGAAATGAGCTCCAAGGAATTTTTCCAAGTGCATACCAGTAATTGATACCCACCTCCAAAGTAAAAGAATCTACAGGTTTCCCCTACTTGGAAAACTGATTGATCAAGGCTCAGATTTCATACCAGACACAGTCGGATTTCAGTGCAGCAACCAATTTGTTACAACGCCTAGGGTTGCACTTAAATTTGGAAAAATAACCAACTTTTTCAGTACAGATAATTAATTAGGGAAAACTCTACATATGCAAAAGGGAGAAGTGTTTCCTTTGTAGCAGAGAGTATCTGCTATTTTACCCAGATGCCGTCAGTTACTAATCATACCCTTTCCAACAGCTCATCAGATCTCTTCCCTATTTGGGTCCATGGCCTCATGCATTTATCTAATTCCTAATGCATGACTCCACATGAGGCCTTTACAGCAATGCCTAAAGGATCAGTGGTCGCAATGGATAGACAACTGGTAGGACAATCTAACTCTCTCTGTAGGCAGAACTATCTCTGAAATGGTGGTGTTGCAAAAAGATTTACCAAACCAAACAGTCGTCATGGATGCCTCTCTGACAGGTTGGGGAGCTCACTTTCTGGATCTAATAATTCAGGGTCTGTGTAAAGTAAAACATCTTTATCACCTAAATGTCCTAGGAATGAAAAGGAGTCCATCTAGCACTCCGAGCATTCTTGCTATCACTGAAGAAAAACTGAATCTTGGTGCAAACGGACAATACCACAACGATGCACTGCCTCAGCAAACAAGACGGTACCAGATCCAGAATTCTACCACTCTAATCCCAAATCAATTTAGTATTGGTTATTAGCGGCAAGGTTGTCCGTTCTAGCATTTCACCTAGCTGAGATGTTAAAATGTCAGGTCAACCTTCTAAGTAAATGTTTCCAAGAAAATCATGAATGGGAGTTTGAAGAAGTCTTCTTAGTGGATATCTTTCATGGCTGGGGCTTTGTAGAAATAGGCCTCAATGCAACCGCAGCAAAGGCAAAATGCTCGGATTACTCCTGTAGAGCATGGGGGGAGACCCAAGATCTCTGGACAATGCCTCTTTGATTAGTTATCAGCAGAATTTCTCTGTGCTTTTCCTCCAATTCCACTAATACCAACTGTATTGATCAAGCTGCGTCACTCCAAAGCTGCATTGATCCTAAAGCCAAACTCCACAAGTAGTCGCCGTGCAATTAGAACCTGCTACCCAGAATGCAAAGACAGATTCTATATCCCAACATACACTTATTAAATTTGGGAGCATGGCTCCTGAGGTCATACAATATGACCTTTAAATTTGCCGACTGTTTGTATGAACATTCCTAAGGAAGCCAACGGACAATCCACTAGAGCTTCATACGCTTTCAAATGGATACAATTAGTTATATGGTGCTTAGAAAAAGGATATAAGCCCATTTGTTGCCCTTAAGTAGTCGTTGTACCTTATTTCATCTTGCTAAGTCAAAATTACAGCATGCCTCTATCAACGTTCATCTGGCTGCCATTCCATCACACAGAAAATGATCAAATCAAAGATCTTTCTTTACCATTCCGGTATCCAAAGCCTTCCTAGAAAGACTGAAGAAAACATATCCTCCAAGAAGACCACCTTCACCCATTTGGAAATAGAATCTTGTATTTATAAAAATGTATGGCTCCTCCATTTGAGCCATTATTTCTGCAAGAAGAGTCTGGAATCCAAGCTATGTTGGTAGTTGAGCCTACATTGTTTTCCATATGAATAGAGTAGTTCTAAGAAAGTATCCTGCTTTTTTACTCAAGGTCATATTGGAATTCTGTATAAATCAAGCTATTTCATTATCAGTATTTTTTTAATAATCCTACTCCTCCAGCCGAAAGATTATTGCACACATTGTATATGAAGTGATTTCTCACGTTTTACTTCAAAAGAACAAAATGTTTGCTTAAAACAAATCAATTGTTAGTAAATTATTGTAATTAAATTTATATAGCGCTTACTACCCTGATGACGTAAAGTAGCACGCTACTCAGAAACCCAAAGGATTAGAGGTAGATTAGTATAGGGAAATAGAATTTGTTAGTTTGAGCAGTAGACGTGAGTCTGTTAGTTTGATTTAATAGGATAAAGGAGGGATAGAGGAGAGAATGCTGCCATACAGGAAATTCCACTGCAGGTTTTAAGCAACACAGGTTGTTTCTCCCAGGGCTAGGGAGGGAGGAGAAGGAACTATTGTTTTTGATTCCAGTTACCGACAAAATTGAATCCATATATCGGATGTGTGTATACAGATTGTTACTGCTACTCCTAACAACAGATCTGTTATTATGAACCACCTTTGGAGGTATCTACCAGTTATCTCCTGCCAATTTCGACTCCTTTTTTCAACAGACTGCTTCTGATTACTTTGTCGATGTTGAAGACTTTTCTTTTGACTCTTCGCACGCTGAACTACATTGTGTACCTGATATTTGGCTAAAGCGCACGTTTCTGATCCCTCCGTGGCTTTATTTTTGGATTGCCATCTTATTACTTTTCCTGTTTCTTTGGATTGGATTTGTGGTGGTTTTCTTCCTTCTGATAAATGGACACTATCTCCCAAAGCGTGCTACTGCAGAGCTGGTAGTCGAGGTCTTGAAGCCTCATTCTTCTTCACATAAAGTGCCAAGAGACCTGTCTCTTGTCCACATTTCTGATTTTCCAGTGCTTGATGAATTGTAAGAGTTCAGGTCCATTTAAAAAGTTTGGTCCTATAGAGGCTCTGCGGAGTCCTTATATCCTTAATGTTGCTACGGGTGACCTGAATCCCACTGACTTTAGGTCTGATGATCAGGATGTAAAACAGTTACTTCAGTACTCTTAGAGCTTGAATAGTATAATGTATTTGAAAGTGATGAATTATACCTTAACTCTGCCAATGATACAGAGATGGTTTGTTATCATCACTATGCATTTGCAGTTTTTAATTGTACACTATTGGAACATTGCCCAACTACTTCAGTGGTTAGCTCCAAAACATACATGGACACATTTGCATATTATTCTGGTCACAATTCCTTTGACCCAGTTTCCTTTTATGTTAAACTTACCCCCTCATAAGCTAAGAAAAATAAGCTGACCCACACGAATTTGACTTATTTGGATTTATTAACTTCCCAACTGGCCCAAAAAGGCCATGACCATTGGAGCAACACTATTTATTCATAGTCTGTTTTGGGAACTAGACACTGGCAAGTGCAGGGAGCAGACTATTTAGAGCCTGTTTGATTCCAACACAGATGATTTTCTTACATAAGACAGTACAACAGTCTACTTGCTTTGTTCTAGCTAAAATTAATGTAATTAATTTGCCCAGCATTCCCTCAATTGCCGCTTTTAATAATTGGCAACAATTATGCACTTTCGAGTTGTAACGGGCAAGTGGACACAAATAGTTGTCATGAACTTATTTTTAATTCTACACAGGTTTTCAAACTAGGAGACTGGACCCTCGTTACATTCTGTCTCAACACTCGGGGGTTATTACTACCTATTCCGTGGAAAAAGTATGCCAGCAATGGTTGCAACATTCCACTTTGTCTGCAAAAAAGACCATTGGTTTCTTCTTTCGGAAAACAGGGATTTGCATGATTTTCTGTTCGGTTCTAGGTCTCCGCTTTCTAAAAGATACTATGCACTAAATTGCCCCGGAATTTTGGTGCACTTGTGCATCATATGTTTAATGCTTCCAATACTGCGGGTGTGGTAATGTTTTTTAAACTGGTTGGGTCTGGCTTTGTCGGCATGTTTCAGCCTGTATTTGGAGTGATACCGTCCTTCATACATTCTATGTTTTCCAGTGTTTTTGGAGGCATACTACTTGTGTTATTTCTCATTTGTGGTATTTTGCTCCTATTTTTGTTGCTCCTCTGTGGATGTTCCATTTCAAACCCAAATGGTGATTAATCTACTACACGTCCAACAGTGTCATTAATGCATAATATCAGTTTTTGCAGTGTCTTTGCTTCAGGAACTGAACAATTACTGATTCTTTTCATTTAGACCTGTGTAATTGACCTGTGCTTCGCAGGATCTGCTTATGCTTCGGATGAGGTGACCCATGAGACTGCTCTTTCTTCACAATTCTTTCTGTGAGCCCTTCTACCCCTTGGATCTGGATGCTTTGGCTCCTGAGTTCCTGGATATCTGCTCTTCTAATGCGGGCGCACTTCAGAATGACACACCTTCGGCATTGGCTGAGGGTGCTGACCATGTTTGTTTTTTGGAACTCATCAACAAGACCATTGTGGAAATATCATCTGCCGATCTTGGCTTCCTTTGACACAGAAAATATGGATAACATCTTGGGAGCTCCTTGGAATTTGAATTTGGTCCTTGTTTTTATAAATAGTTTTTAACTTTTATTCTTTTAATATCCTATTTTAATTTGCATTTAATTTTCAATTAGACGGCTTATATTTGCTAGGATTGTGAATGTGACCTTTTCTTAGTATATGGGTGTGCCTGTTTTTAGTATAGATTTATATAGAAGCTTAATCTTTTCACAGCCAATGGAAGGGTGTAGTGAGCCCTTTTTGGGCTGACTTTGGTTCTCCATTTTAGTTTTAGATTTATACATTTTAGCAGACATGCTTTTAGCATTGTTATTTTACATGTTCTTCATTGTGCAATATTCTGAGAAGAAGCTGCACATACTGCTTATTTTTATGAAGACTTTCTTGTCATATAATCTGTACACTCCGTTCAAGGCTAGGAACACAGAACAAGATATCCTAGTGCTTGCGTTGTCCATTCGGAGACAACTTCTAACTTCTAGACATATCATGGCATCAGAGCTGTAGCTCTAACACAGTGACTTTTACTATATAAACGGTACATGCAGCTCTACTGACGCTGAACTTTCATATGACATAGAGGAATCTGAAATTTGGTGAACTGTGCCTTGGCAGAGTGAGGCCAGAGGAAGCTCTGTTGAAGGCCACTAGCTGTTCTGTGCAAATTGGTTGTCCAACTTGGGTAAAGGGGCGAAAGGCTAATTAAATCCTCTAGTAGCTGGTTCCCTCTGAAGTTTCCCTCAAGATAGCTGGTGCTTGGAATCCCTAGTTTTATCTGCTGAAGCAAATTATTAGAGGTCTTGAGCCTGATACAATATCTAAATGTTCTCAAACTTTAAATGGGTAAGAAGCCAGGCTTGCCTAGTGGGCCATTTTTGTTACGTAGAAGTGACTTTGCGAAAGACCCGAACATCAGGTTAAGGTGCCTGATGACACCGCTCAGCAAATACCAGAAAAGCTTGGTTGATATAGACCACAGGATGGTGGCCATGGAAGTGTCAGTCCGAAAAGCAGTATGTTAACCACTCACCTGCCAAATCAAGTAAGCATGAAAATGGATGGTGCTGGAGTGTCGAAGCCCAAAACCGCGCTGTTGCTAGGGGCTAAGCTGTAACGAGCACAAGGAAGGGTGGCTGCGATGATCACATAAACCTAGGGCAAGGACCCGGGTGGAGCGGGCACAGATGCAGATTTTGGTGGTTGTAGAAAATATTCAGACGAGAAATTTGAAGGTCACAGTGGAGATTGATTGCATGTGAACAGCAGTTGAAAGTTGGTCAGTCCTAAGAAATTGACAAGTGTTGTTCAGAAGGGAAGGGGGGTGGCCTCCGTTGGCCTTGGCTGATCAAAAGGAAGTCATGGGCAGATCTCTGAACCTAGAGTGGCAGAGAAGGGCTCCTCCACAGCATCCAGTGCTGTAACGCAAATGATGGCAAAGAAGCTGGTGGGAGGTATAGGGTTGTGGGCCTCCAGCACGTGGAAGCTATCTGGTCAGCAAGCTGGCCCTTTGGTGATCTGATTCACCAGCCACACTGCCCATGTCTACTGTGGCCACACTGCTGGCATGTGCTGGAGGCCCTCAACCGCATACCTCCTTTCAGCTCCTTTGCAATTATTTGCGTTGCCAGGAAGGCTAGTTGACACGGCTAACTCGGTCTTGTCCCTTCCCCAGTTTGTTTGACCCCAGTTTTGAGGACTTAATGGTCGAGGAAAAACTGCTTCCAAACCAGGCTCAAGGGGAGAGACTGGTTTGCTGAGGGTGAACCCTCCTCAGTGTCAAGACTCCAGAATGTTGGAAGGCACCCACCCTGGGGCGCTCTTAGCCGGAGGACTGAGGTAATTTTCCCTACCCAGGGCATGGTGGGGCAGACTGAAGAGGACTCCAGTGTCCTTCCAGAGTAAGTAGCTTAGACTGGACTTGTGTGGACCCAGTCACTGGGCAGATCCACGTAGTCTGTGTGAGCAACATGACGTTGGGCCGAGGAGGAGTCAGTTCCAGTAAACCCCAGTGAGAGGCAGGCCAAACCTTGGGTTTCGCCCGGCAGGCCCAGTGCCAGCAGGCCAGGGCTAGAGTACCCGGCTGGGCTACCTTCCCAATATGGGGCAAGATCGCCTCCGATAGCGGAAAGGTTGGGGTGCCTGCGGGCTGAACAGATCCCATGATTCTTAATGATTGAAATACAAGCCAGAGCTTTTGCTGGGCGATCCGGTCCACACAGGCTGATGGTACCAGCCAACATTTGGAGCCTCGTAACCTGTTCGGGGCAGGATGGTACCCTACCCACAAGGTTTTGCCAGGTTACAAGATATCCATATGTTATCTTATTGGCTTTGTGTTGGCAAAAACATCACCAAGGATGTTTCATTCCTGAGACTGATCCAGCCAGTGGATAAATTCGATTGTGCCATTTAAGAGAACAAAATCACTTTCCAAACAGGCCTAATTAAACATTTGTGTAGCCCTAGTTTTCACCCAAGTGAGGCATGCGAGACAGTTTTCAATTTATCCTGTTTAGAGCTAGTGCAGGTCTTTCTTGAATACTAGTTCTGTCTTTATTGCCGATGCAGAAGTGATATCAGAGTGTTCCTGGCTAGCAAATCAGAGATGCAGCACATATATTCTGGAAACCTCTGCTATCATTGAAAATGATTATTTGGGAAGCATTATTTCTTGGCAGACGTATGAAAAGGTAAAGGCTTCTAGTCAGCCTTATTATACAGTTTTGTATTTAGATGATTGATTCTCACTTTTGACTTCCAGGGCAGGGAATGTCAGATCTCCCTCAATTGGACCGAGCTTTGCAGACCTCTCGAGTTCTCTACTGTTAACGAGTAGAACAAGTACAGTTCTCGATTTTGAATTCATTCAGCCTTTAAATTGCATTGTGAAGATGACCTAATAGTTTAAAAAAGTGTTGTTGGTGGTGCCTTTAGCCAGCAGCTAATTCAGTTGAGACTTAGGAGGTCTGTCTGCCTTGCTTCGATTAAGAAAAACCTGCAATGCATTTAGCTGAGGCAAATTTAACACAAATCTCTGATGCATAGTTAAATTGTAATATTTAGAAAAAGTTACAATCCTGCTTCTAAATGAGGTTAACGCTGCATTTAAAAATGTTTCGTGTTCTGTGGTATTCATAGTTATTTTGCCATCTTAATATTATCTATTCAGTTTTTAACATCAAGTTTGAATTTAACTTTTGGTAAACTTAAAGTCCATTCTAAAACTTGTGCATCACTCTTAGTTCTAGAATCTTTAACATACCCAGGTCTACATAGTACTCTATCAATGATCTTCGAACAAGTCAACCTTGGGCTTTAGTTTAACCAAGGCAGACATTGGCTAGATGTGAAACTGCCTTCAAAGAAATTAAATAATCTGAGGCTTCTTGTAAGAAAGTCAATTATTAGTTAAGGTGGGAGGTCTCTTGCCTCCAGGAATAGTAAAACTAAGTTGTCATGGTGAACCCCAAAAGCTACTAAACAAACTGGAGCTCACCCCTCAGATAGCTATGGCACAGAGCAGACAGGCACATATCTGGGCAATTCGTAGTACTATAGTAGTACCAAAAGAGTAATAAAGTCATACCACCAAACCAATTTAGAAGCATTGAGTACAACACAATTACACCAAAATAACAAAAATCCTGTTGGGGGATCCACCGTTATGAGTTTTTGACGTTTTAAGTACAAATAGTACCAAAAAGAACGAAGTGCCAACAATAGGTTAGGGTTGCGGTTAGCCAGCACCTAGGCACACGTCAAGGCTGATCACGTTGTATCCCGAGGTCAGACACACCAACCGCCACTGCTCAGTCAAAAATTGTATCCTGGGACAAAATCTAGGTAATAGTCTTCCCGGGGGGCAAGGTGGGAGGCTCTATCCATCATAGTCAGATAGCCGTTGGATGAGGCCCCACTAATGCCATTGATTTAGGTGGGGAAACGCTCGGAGTGGGAGAGATTTGTCCTCCCTGCCCTCTGAGCTCCAACCGTTGCCTGGATACTTTACTCACCTTTTGCCCATCAATATTTTCTCATCGGGACATAGTCTCTAAAATGGAGGTCTTTTTTCTTCAAGCAAGACAAGATAACAAGCGGTATCTGACAAGTGACCCACAAGATTGAATCACTTCTCACTGAGTGTCAGCTGAGATGGATTTGCTGCTGAGGAGAAGCTCCTAGCGGAACAAATCTGTTTTTCTCAAATTGCCAAAGTCACACTTTCAGTGGCTGAAAGTCCCAAAAAAATTCGAAATCCTCAAACTTTACAGAAATAAGTCACTTTTTCCTCAACTCATATTGCTTCCAAACTTCAGTTAGCGTGGAGTGGCGTGGGGACTGGGAAGAGGGGGGCGGGGGGGGGGGGGGGTCTCTTAGGGCTTATGGGCTTTTTCCAGCAAAGGCATGAGCAAGTCCAATGCGGGTGCAGTTGGTACTGCTGGGCAACTGGGAATAGAGGAAAAACACTTATTTTATTTTTTGTGTCTCTGTAGCCACACTGGAGTTCAGCCCACTCACCCTTGGAGTCCACTTCTTTGCCTTAAGTACAGATAGGAGTATATTCAGTCCGTAAGCAGGATCCATTCCACTTTTGATCTTCCGCAGTTCCAGAAAGGGTGCCAAGGATGGTTCCTCTAGGGGCTACATTTATTGGATGCACTAGCTAGAGGGTGGTAGTAACTTCCAGCGCCTATCTGACAAATGAGATTAAAGTTCCCTGGTGTAATCGTACCTACTTTTCCAGCAGGTCCTGTTTTCCCTATTGTAAACAATTGCACTGTGCACTTTACTTCTAGAATTTAAGATGGGGAAACCCATCCTCCGTTATGCATGTGTCAAACCACATGTGTAGACAGGAAAATGAACAGTACCCTGCATGCACTCCAAACTTGTTTTGGGGTAAGCAGACCTCCATCTTCACATTATTTGTAGATTACAGCCCCTTAGTCTTTAAAGGTACACGGACTGAAAGAAAAAAATGTGTCCTTGATGTCAAAAGCAAAGAGGGGAACTGTACCCTGCCCAATATGTGCTCCCCTTTTCCGAACTATCCACAATCGGATTCAAAGTGTATTATTATTCTTTTTTTTTTATTAATTATGTTTTTTTTTTCCTGAATGAAGCAAAAGAACAAGCATTGGCATAGTCAATAGGTCTCTCCTTTGGGACCGTGTAAGTATTTAGCCGTGCAGCACATTATAGAGACAATAAACAAGGTTGTCAATGCCTTAAAGGGTATTTACAATGAAATTGCATTTATGTAGCACTGATGCCCCCTGACAAGGTCTTGAGGCGCTCTAGCATGCTAATCCAGAAGCCGAAATTACTGGGTAGTGCAGTAGTGAATGATTATTCTTGTGCTGTCAAGGAAGCCGCTACTTTCTCTTACTCCAGTTACATTAATGATTTTGGTATGATAATTAGTTGGGGGGTATGTGGGAAGCAAATCGTGGATGGAGTGACCAAACATATTGTTAGGATGTAGGGATTTATATTCAGAGCGTCAGATTAAGGCATGCAGTGTACTGTGTACTCAGGGAGCATACAGAAGGTGAAGGAGAGGGTCGTTGAAAAAAATAAAGGAGGGTTTAAGTCAAGGTCAGATGTTCACGCAGGGTGTACGTACATTGCGGACTGTGGTTATTGAGACAGTATGTGATCTGTGGATGTATAAGCTTTGAACCTTATCTTGTCTCCGCCTCATGTTGTAATTACAACATGTTCTTGGCGACGAGGGTTCCTCAGTCAGCAAGCGACACGGTGTACAGCGGAGAACCATTGTGTGCAGATTAAGAGAGACAACAACTGATGTGACAGATTGTGTTTCACCAGTCCGGAGTTACATACAAAGACATCATCATTTTTCAGTGAGTAAATGCAGTTGTTAGATGAATAATCCACAGATGAAACGAAGGAAAGTTGCAGTTAGGTTTATTTCCAATAGATAATAAACTCCACCCGATGCGCGATGCTTCCACCCAGAGGCAAACCCCAACGGTGACTGACCACACGTTAGAAGTAACCACCAAACGGACACATCGCGCGTGGATGCATTATCAAACAAATACATAGCATGCGACCACATCACGCGTGGACGCATAATCAAATAATAACATGTAGGATGCATGCACATCGAGCGACACATCGCACGATGAGCACGAGTAATTAAAGCAACCACTACACCACCTTCCCGCTTATAACAACAAATAGAAAGCAAAAGAAAAACAAATTAGCATCAGAGGGAATCATCAAACTTCAATACCTTACAAAATCATTGAACTTTCTAGGTGCTCTGATGGCTCTGCCATAAGAAGAAATAACCTGTGAAGAGGAAGCATTGGTTGAATTGGCATCAGAGGAATTAACACAACCATTGGCCGATTGAAGATGAGTATTAACACACCCGTTTACATTAACAGGATTATTTAACCAATGACACCAATCCAGATCCTCAACAGGTTCATTCCTTGTGTTTCTAATGATGTTTGCCTGTTAATGAGAAACTTTTACAAGATGGCGTTTGTTCCACCAACCCTTACCATCAATGAAAGCAGCACCCTTACTGACTTTAAGAACCCTTAAAGGTTGAAAAAACTTGGACTCCCCTTTTTTACCTTTGACAGGCTTTTTGATCAAAACCCAGTCATCCATAGAAATATCCACAGGAGTAGCATTACACTTAGAATCAAAATATTTCCTCATAAGCATTTGTTTGGCATCCACTCTTTTTCGGATAGCGCCCAGGTCAATTTCCTTATCCCCGGATAACTTCTGAAGCCAGGAAGGGAACAAACTAGAATGCGAACCTCTGTTCCTCAACAACATAAAAGGAGAAACTCTTGTAGTACAGTGTGGAGAAGTGTTGTAATGCCAAACTTTCTCCCTAATGAAATTAATCACATTCATTCCACAAGCCAACTCCGTTTGAATGCCCTCCTTAATCACCTTATTTCCTCTTTCCACCAAACCATTAGAAGATTGGGAATATAAAGCAACTTTGAGTTGTTTAATGTCTAGATCACCAAGAAATTTCCTCATCTTATCGGAAACAAAATGAGTGCCATTGTCACTGACAAGCACCTCTACATCAAAAATTCTTTTAAAAAATGAAATAGAAGAGTCAGAATCGGGAGAATTGACCTTCTCAAAAATATAGAAAAGAGGCTTATGGTCAGTAAAAAGCTCAAATTTCCGACCCCAAATATATGTTCTAAATTTCTGAACTGCCCACACACAAGCTAATGTTTCCCTTTCAATTGTGCTATATCTGGTCTCGAATGGCTTAAGCGAACGCGAAGCAAAAGCCACTGTCTGTTCATTTCCTCCTACTTTCTGAGTTAATACAGCACCCAAACCAGTGATACTTGCATCCACTGTTATGACAGAAAGACAATCATCCCTGAAAGCGTGAAGAGCTTTAGCAGACACAATCATTTTTTTAACATCATTAAAAACTTTGTCTAACTCAGGAGATCAGGCAAAACTGCAGCCTTTTCTCAATAAGCCGCGTAGAGGTTCAACCAACTCAGAATAAGCAGGAACGAATCTAGCATAGCACTCTGCCAGACCAAGAAAAGATCTGAGAGAGTCCTTGTCAGATGGAGGTTTGGCATCTTCTATGGCTTTAATCACAGAGAACTTCGGTTTAATCCCCTCACGGGATACAGTATGACCTAAATATTCAAGCTCCTTAACAGCAAATTTGCACTTGTCACCGCGGACAGTCATCTTTTTAGACATCAAAATGGTAAGGACACGTCTCAAAATTGTATTATGCTCCTCTAAAGACTTAGCATAAATCAAAATGTCATCTAGGTAAGCCTGAACTCCAGGCACCTCACAGAAAAGAGAATCCATAAGCTTCTGGAAGACACTCCCAGCCGAAGCTAGACCAAAGGGAAGGCGTAAAAATTTAAAAGCACCAAACGGGGTAATAAAAGTGGTTAACTCCTGAGACTCTTTTGATAAAGCGTCCTGATGATAAGCCGACTTTAAGTCGATCAGAGAAAACCACCTAGCCCCGTCAAGATTAGCGAGAAGCTCATGGATCTTTGGTAGAGGGTGGCAATCAACAATAATATTCTTGTTTAAACCACGTAAATCCGCACAGAGCCTAATTTCGCCAGTCTTTTTGAGAGCGACCACGATCGGAGCCACCCACTGTGAAGAATCAACTGGTTGAATAATACCTTGTTCACACAGATCTTTCAAAGACCTATCTAATTCTGCACGGACACTCAAAGGGACAGATCTAACTTTATGAGCTACAGGTTGAGCCCCAGGAATCAATCTTATTCTATGTTCAAAACCCTCAACACTGCCAACTTTGTCACTGAACCGAGGTTTAAACTCTTCCATAATCTGTTTTGTATCAAAAGTTTGATCATCAGACATGCACTCTACACTTGACACAGGAAGATCCCCAACCTTAACTGTATTATCATCACCAGGAACTAAATATAATCCCATGCGGGCAAGATCCTTCCAGCCAACTATATTTTTGCCTTTCTCAGCAACATAAATTTTGGTAATAGTTTCTCTACCTAAACATTGTACTAAACCCTCATAATACCCAATCATGTTGATGTCCTTTTCACTAAAGGCCTTCGGGTTTACATCAGAACGTAACAATTCAACTTTTCTTTTCCATAAGTCATAGAAAGTAGAATCTCTCAGAATAGTAAAAGGAGAACCAGAGTCCATCATCACCTGTAAAGGAATACCATCAATTATAGCAGAGCATAAAGGACCTTTTATATCGTTAACTTGGCCGTTATCATCTAAAGTGACAACAATATTACTAAAAGAATTGGCACAAATCATCAATAACATCAGATTCTACATAGTTAACTGTAGGTGCTTTCTTTAAATTCCTACAAACAGCTTGAAAATGGCCCAACTTTTTGCAAATGACACAACGTCTGTTAATAGCAGGACATCCTTGAAAGTTGCCCAAATGATTCTTCGAGCCACATCTGTAACAAAAATTAGATTGTTTTTTTTGAACAAATTTTACATTTTTGTTTTTAAAATTTACAGAACACACAGAATTGTCTTGACATAGTTCAGACATATTAACTGAATTGACTCCACTTTTTGATGCATCAGCCATGACTTTACTAGTAATTGCGGACCGTTCAATGCTTAAAGAAAGTTTGATGACTTCATTTAGAGATGGATTTTTGCAACCAAGAATTCTTTCTTTAATCTTCCGTGAAGAACAGTTGAAAACCAACTGATCCCTGATATAATTATCATAAAGAGGCCCAAACTCACATGTGGTTGCCAAAACTCTAAGGGCAGAAATGTATTCTTCAACTTTTTCACCTCCTCTGTTTCCTAGCATAAAAGTTATGTCTTTCTAACATATTATTTGGCTCTTCAGCAAATTGTTTTTTTAAACGAGCCACTGCTTCAAGATATACATTCCAATTACGGTCATCACTTTGAGCAGGAGGGGGAATTGGAGGAATACTTTTAAAAATACGTTGAGCTGCTTGACCAAGACACCCAAAAAGAATTGCAAATTTGCGTTCAGAGGAAAAATCCATAGCATCTATAGCAATAAGATGATTTTCAAATAAAGCAAACCATTCTTTCCAAATTATTTCAGGGCTTCCAGGTTTACTCAAAAAATGAGGAGGTTGAGTGATATGTTGTAAATGCAAATTAGCCATAGTAAAATGAACAATACACAATATCCCCCTCTGTCAAAAAAACCTTTAAACACTAATACAAACAGTGAAGAATATGAAATAACCTTCAAACACTAATACAAACAGTGAATAAGGAAATAATTGAAATAAATAATTAAATTCTTAATTATGGTAAGTTGGAATAAAATAACTAAAAGATGAAAAGCGTGCGCGTCGCTGAAGTAACGCGCTGAAAAGTTATCACAAATGAATTGGTAAATTGGAATAAAATAATTTAAAAAATGAAAAGCTTGCGCGTCGCTGAAGTAACGTGCTGAAAAATTATCACAAATGAATTTTCAAAGCGTGCGCATCGCTGAAATAATGCGCTAGCATTTGTATTTACCATAAAAAAATTCTCAAAGCGTGCGCATCGCTGTAGAAATGCGCTGTAATGAGAAAATCTGTGAAACGTGTGCGTCGTTGGGAAAACGCACCGATGTAGAATTGAATCCCAAAATATGGTAAGTTTCCAATAGAGAAAGCGTGTGCGTCGCTGTAGCAACGCACTGATGTCTATCAAATTGACATCTTGATTGCTTGTGACGCCTGTAAAACTTCCGTGAAGAACGGGAGTAAGGATTCGATATCAAACGGCGAATCACAGCTGAGTCACAGAAAACGGACTAAAAGACAATCTCAGTCTTAGTCTCTTCTGGCCAATCTTCAAGCTTGTGAGATACGGTAGTTTTTTATAGCCAATCCTCGTACATGAGAGGTAAAACAGTCTATTATGGCCAATCCTCACGCTTGAAATTTAAGCCAATCGCGCATAAAATATATTTCGACGTACCTTGATCTTCAGTGAAAAATACAGAAAGATTCAACGAAGTACTTCACAGGGTGAAACAGGCAAAGGTATGTCCTTAATTTGACATCAAATATTGATTAAAAATTCTTGCGTGGGTATGGTGGAGTTTTATTCCCGATCGTCGCCAAATGTTAGATGAATAATCCACAGATGAAACGAAGGAAAGTTGGTTAGGTTTATTTCCAATAGATAATAAACTCCACCCGATGCGCGATGCTTCCATCCAGAGGCAAACCCCAACGGTGACTGACCACCCTTTAGAAGTAACCACCAAACGGACACATCGCGCGTGGATGCATTATCAAACAAATACATAGCATACGACCACATCACGCGTGGACGCATAATCAAATAATAACATGTAGGATGCATGCACATCGCGCGACACTGCGCGATGAGCACGAGTAATTAAAGCAACCACTACACCAGCGCATCCCCACATGAGAGATTAAAACAGCCAGGGGAGAGGAAACGCACAAAGAATAGCCGCAGTGTGTATAGCAGAGAAGAATTCCCACATATATTGTCATTATCGGTGAGGTGAACGCCGCGGAGCAACGTGTGACTATTTGTGGAGAAAGGTGTGAGGAAAAGTAATTTGGATCATCTGCGTGATGATATAAAAGCCTCAGTGGTGTGAAACTGACGTGCGCGACGGAAGGAATGCCGGTTATGAAGTGCGCGACATCAAAATTTGCCAAGTCCTGCTGTGCGCGATGGGAGAGGAGCGTTATCGCAGAAAAGCGGCAGTAAACGGGCGTATTTTTGGCGAGAAATAAATGCGCTGAATGGAAAATTCTGTCAGAATCTCTGTGGGGCGTGTTGAGAGAGGAGCGACGCTGCGAGCAACCACTAAGTCACGTGTGTGCCAGCTGAATGAATTTGACACACATAGAGGATAAACAAAGCGTGTTCCTATCAGAACAGTGATGTCACACGCTAGAAGAGCAGAGGTCTCCATTGTTCTGTGGAGCAACACTGCCACCTTGTGGACTAAGAGTGTATACGCGAGTTATTTTTCATACTGCTAAGTGATCGCTTTGAGAACAACAGTGGGTATATGAAGGGAGAAAAGTGAAACGCTATTGAGTCACATGAGGAGGAATTTGTTTATTTAATATTTTATCTTTTCCTGATGCAATCCCTATACTTGGCAAGAAACACTTAATAAAAAAAAATACACCTCGACATACAGAGGAGCAAGCAGACGTCAAACCATTATTCACAAATCAACTTACCAGTATATTATATTTTGGTGATTTAAAATGGATGTTACAGCCCTTAATGTCTCAGCAGTATCTGCGCCTCTTCACTTTCTGAACGATCCAGGGAGCCCAAGCATAGAATGGGATGAGTGGATTGAGATGTTTGATAACGTTTTGGAATGGATGCGCAAGATTACAGTAGCAATAGAAAAAAAGCGATCCCACTCACCAATCTAGGAAAAGAAGGACCACACATTTTTAAGTACTTAACTTTTGCAAGCAATGAACTTGGCCAACCCATTGAGAATGTTTATGAAAAGGCACGTAAAAGATTATAATTGAGATTTGCAAAATAAACAAACATAGTGATGAGAAGATACAAATGTTATACCCATCCTCAGAAAGTAGGGGAGTCCATTGACTTTGTCACTCGACTTCGTGAACTCTCTTTAAAATGTAAATTCGGTCCTATGACTGAGGAAATGATTCAGGACCAACTGATTGTTCAATGTAGGTGCAGAAAGACACAGGAACACTTATGGGCTGCCAAAGATCCCTCTCTTAGGGATGCAATTGACATTGCTAAAATAGTTGAGGAGTCGGAATTTTGCATGAAAGAAATGGATCGTAGGGATTCTAAACTCAACATATCTACTGAGAGTGAAACTTCTGTTGTTGAGGGTTGTGAAGGGGAGGTAGCTGCCTCTACCAGGTTCAAAGGTGGAAAGAGCACATTGGGTGCTAAACTGTATCCCGGTAGGTTTGGCAGTAAAACATGTGGGAAGTGCGGTAGTAGGTATCACACGTCTGACTCCAAGCAGTGTTGGGTCATTGGGAAAGAATGCAGAAAGTGCGGCCGTAAGGGCCATTTTGCAAGAATGTGCAGAGATGCAAACTAAGTAAAGGTAGCTATGTTGTCTGAAGAGTCTAATGTTAATGAGTATTCATGCAGACCTTATAGGATCCTGTTTGTAGAACCTTCTTTACATGATGTTGTTGAGAATGGAGAAATCCTTCTCACAGATTCTCACAACTTAAATGATTGAAGGAGACACAGGCCCAACACAGAATTTGTCATTGAAAAGAGGAAAGTTGATCTAATGGTTGATTCTGGGTCATTATATACCATCATACCTAAAAGAATTTTCAAGCAGGAATGGCAAAACAAAAAAGTATTACCCAAAGACATTAACCCTGGTGGGTATCAAGGAGATCAGATAGACATACTGGGTTACATGTCAACGGATATTATTTTTAAAAACAGGTCTGTCAAAGGTAAAGTGTACATAGCTGAAACTGGCCCCCCGATTTTAGGATGGTATCACCAATATGACCTCCATATTAGAATTGACCCACACGCTGTGGAACAAGTCATGGTGGTGGACGACCTTTCAGTAGAAGACATTTTGGATGGTGGTAAAGGTGTTTTCAGAGATCAACTTGGCAATTTGGAAGGCTGTGTACACAAAATACAGATCAAACATAATGTCACTCCTGTCCAACACAAGCTGAGAAAAGTTCCCATCATGGCAAGAGGGGAGGCGAAGAAAATGTTAGACGAAATGTTATCTAGTGGAGTCATGGAGCCGATTGAGTGCACGCCTTGGGTTTCCCCAGTTGTAATTTCAGAGAAGGCAGATGGAAATATGCGCTTCTGTGTTGCTTTGAGAAGTTTGAATCAAAATATGATTCCTGACACTTTTCCACTACCTAACATAAATGAACTTCTGGTGTTACTTAAAGGGGCCAAATACTTTTCTAAGCTCGACCTTCGTCATGCTTATCAGATACGTTTGCATGGATCCTCAAAGCATTTGACAGCCTTCATCACCAATAAGGGCATATTTCAGTTTACCAAGATGCCCTTCGGGTTGTGTTCGGCTGTAAGTGTTTTTCAGAGGATGGTCACAAAAGTTTTCAAAGATCTAAAAAATTTCATCTATTTCCAGGGATGATATTCTGGTATTTGGTGATAGTGTAAGCAATCATAACATTGCCTTGAAAGATGCTCTTGGCAGGATACTGGAATTAGGTTTAACATTACGCAGGGAATCATTTTCTTTTCTTGCAACTGAAGTGGAGAACCAAGGACATTCCATCTCGTCTGATGGTGTTAAACCAAAGAGAAACTTACTGGCATCTATAGGATTGGCCCCTGTTCCTATTAATAGAGACCAAATGCACTCATTGGGTTAATTGAATATTATTCAAGGTTTGTAAAAAACTTTCCAAGTAAGACAGAACCCCTTAAGGTACTCATGAGGAAAGGTGTCAAGTTTTGTTGGGGGGGGATGTTCACAAAAACTGTTTTGATAACATAAAGCTAGAAATATGCAATGCAGGCATTTTGGTTCCTTTTGATGTAAGTGCAAAAACTATTATTACTGTGGATGCAAGTGACACTGGCATAGGGGCTGTATTATCGCAGAATGATGGCACTACTGAAAACACTGTGGCATTCTCTTCTTGCACTTTGACTTCTACTGAGCGCCATTACTCAGTAGAAACCCTGGCAGCTGCTTGGGGTATGGAATATTTCAGAATGTATGAGAGAGAAGGAGCTACCTCTAGGGTTGACGATGTGGTTCAGTGGAGTTGTGGCGCGGTCAGTAAAGAGGAATGGGCAGAGGCTATGTCTCAAGATGAAGTTCTTAGAGGAGTCATAAACCTCATTTTGAAGGGAAGACGTAGGGAAAGCACTTTGCCCATCAGCATTAGACCCTTCAATGCGGATATTTTGACGAGTTATCCACTGTCACAGATCAAGTTATCATGCGCGGTGATAAGGTAATACCCCCATTTGGCATTCAGAAGAGACTGTTCGATTTAGCGAATGAAGGACACTTGGGCCAAACTATTACAAAGAAACTTTTGAGAAATGAATTCTGGTGGCCAGGAATGGATAGTGATGTGGTTGATTGGGTTGAGAGATGCAGTGACAGTTGCGAGAGCGAGAAGAGACTCCAGGTGGGACCCCAATCTGTCCCTAGTTCCATCCATGACCCTGGCGTGGTGTGGCACAGCATTTGCCTTGACTTTTTATGGCCTATGCCGGGTGTTCACCCCAGTAAAACATTTGGCATGGTCATAATGGATGCCCACTCAAGATGGCTCATTGTGTATCTCCTCCCTGAAATAACCACTAGAGTTACCATTAGAGTGCTACGCATAATTTTCAAAGAGGAAGGTTATCCTACTGTCCTTATTATGGACAACAGGACCCAATTGACTTCCAGTGAAATCAGAGAATTTCTAAGTGAGTGTGGTATCAAACATTCACTCACAACTTTGTACAACCCGCAATCCAATGGAATTGTGGAAAGGGCCAATCGCATGATTAAAGGAGCTATAGGTTTGGCTCTCACGAATAATCTCTTGACATTGATGAAACTTTAAACGAGTTAATTTGGGCTTATCGCACTAATGAGAATTCGACAACCGGAGTAGTTCCTTCATTGCCATGCGAGGGAGAAAACCTACTTCTAAATTAGTACCTCTATGGATCAGAAAATTGGTAGAATCGAAGAATGTGAGTAGTGGTGTCAAGAATACACCTATGCACGCTTCCATGAAAGGTCACACCCAGGAGAAGTACTCAACTAGTATTCTTGTAGGTGACTGGGTCAAAGTCCGGTCCGGACGTTGGGTCAGAGGTCTATGCAAGTTTTGTGGTCCCTTCAAGGTTCGGGAGGTGCATCCTTTTTATGTTGTATTAGCTAATGGAGAAAAATGGAACTTGCGTAGAGTAGCAAAGTATTGCTCACAACTTTCATTCTCCAAAAGCCTTTGTTAAAAAGAATTCATGTTCAGGATACATGTTGGCTCACGATCATCAATTGCTCAACAGTGCTCGCACTGGTGCAGAGACGAGGGCACCAGGCCCCGGTGGGGACAACTTGAGCACTAGTCAAAGGGCAATTACCGAAAATGTCTCATGATTCTCAAGGCACTACACCTTACCAGAGACCCTCGCGGGTCAGGAGACTTCCTCAACATTTGCATGATTTCATGGTGGGATGATTCATTGATCTCTTTCTTGCTTTTCTGTCTCTCTCTCCTGGTCTTACCCTCCTTTCCCACCGTTCTTATTCTTCATTTTATCTTCTCTAGTTCCCTACCTGCGTGTAGAGGAAAGGGGGGTATGTTGTGATCTTGTTTACACCGTGGCTCCGCTCCTTTCGCCACAGTGGAATGTTAGGGTCTGAAGATTCTATTGGGAGAAGCGCATGCTGACCTGTCAGTTAGCAGCTGCTGGCTGAAGGCGGCGGGTGCGCTGACGCTGTGTTCGCTGTACTTCAATAAGGCTTATCTTGTCTCCGCCTCATGTTGTAATTACAACAAATAGCACTTATGAACTCCGTGGTTATCATGAAAACCTGGCATGGATATTACCCTCCTGGAACTAATCTGGACACAGACGTTAAGCTTGAGATTGACAACCCAAAACACGTATCTCTCAAAGACCTTCAACTATCACAGTAGTGGTTCGCGCCTCCCCTCCTTGTTTTCTTTAATTACTAGCTGGACGGCCATTATTATTATTTACAGATGGCTTTGAATGCTCCTCCCCTCCCTGACCTCGGGGTGATGACAACAGTTGTCTGGTCTCAGTGTCAAGTTTTCAGCAGGAGAAATGAAATAAAAATTCCATTAGATTATTTCCAGGTGAGAATTCACAATCCAGAATGCACACTCCCCATGAGCAGCTCAGCGTTTAGTGTACACAGTCTCCCTGACTGATCACACATTCCGCAAATGCCACCTCTGCATTTGGCAGGCTGCCGATGAATTAATTGCTCACTGCTGATATCTGTCCCGTTGTCCGTGCAACATGTTTTCTGCCTTCTTCTGGGACCGTTCCACGTGACCGGAATAGACAAGAGAAACGCATTGAAGGCACCACAAACATGCAGTGGCACATCATAATCCTGCATGAGCGCGCAGACAGCACTGCACAAAAGAATGCACTGTGGTAGGCAGGCAGCACACACTGACAGAAGCAGACTGGGGCACAAAGAGTGCCACCTGCTTGCCGCTATCGGTGAGAGCCTAAATCAGGGCCACTGGAATTATGCAACAGTGTGACAGTGGCGTTTTTGCACTGCTAAGTCAAGAAGGTATGATGGGACGTCACCAGCAGGAGTCCTCCGCGTAATGCCACTGTGTATTATATGATGCAGGTTACACGTATCCACACCATCAAGGAGTCTGTATACTTGATCTCAGAGAGTCTTTTAAGAGCTGACGGCACAACTACTTGTGGAATTTAAACAAGGTTTGCTCTTTAGCAGCACTAAATAACGGGAGGGATGGCGTTATACTTTTCCTACTAACGCCACAAGCACTTGCCCTGTACATGATGAAGACTTTCAAGGACTGTAGTTGATTCACGCCTTGCTACAAATAGGAATTACAAATGGAAACAAGGCAGTTAAAAATATATATACTCATCTCGTCTGTGGCTAACAATACACGACAAACAGAGCATGAATAAGGCTGTGTCAACAACCTCACAAAGCAACTGGAGGACAGACAGTCACTTGGCAGGTAATGCATAACAAGCGCGGCCTTAATCGCTCTCAAAGGGGGGGAAAAAAGCCAGGGCCAGCGTGAGTGCCATCTGTTTCCAATTAACGCGACCTCGAGACGCTGGTGGGATAATTGGAAACAGATGTCGCTGATGCTCGCTCTTGCAAACCGAAGGCCGTGGGCGGATACAAAGATCAAACATGCACCCGTCTTTGCCCAATTCCCTGCCTTCTTTTTTAGAAAGACACGCAAAGGCCAATAGTGTGTGAGGAAAAAAAAACATAAGCGTGTGGAAAGCCCAGAGTGATTCCTAGAGGTCGTTTTCGTAGAGCAGCGCATGTGAGCTGTGCTAGGCTCGACCAAAACCACAAGACAGTGCAACAAGCTACCGTTTTTGTGGAAGAACAACAGGCTTCTACAACAATGCCCAATTAAATATTCACAATATAAAAGCATCTATGCATGACTGATAATTCTCAATGCATCTCTTGCAGTCCTGCACCCCAAGATGTGCCAATTCCTATCCAGCTTTGTGGCTCAAGATGGGTCCACAGCCACTATCCAATGTATCCAGTCCAAAAAACTCCATCCAGCTCCCGCATATTTTATGAAACTTAAGGGGAAAGCCCCTACTACGGTATGTCGCCTTTTCTGCCGCCATATACAAAGCCATGCCTCGCCTCCACTCGCCAATGGTTGGAACTTCTGGTGCCCTTCAAAGTCTGGCAATGTCCCTTTAGCCCCCACCAGACCCAAGGCACTAAAGAAAGATGAAAGCGTGGGACGTCCACATCAGTGTGCTTTCCCGGAAACATGAATTTCGCATTAAGTAGGAGAGTGACTTCCAATATCTCATTGAGCTTCCCAAGGATTGTCGCCCAGTAGGCCTATATGAGAAGACAATCCGACAGTGTATGCATAGATGACCGAGAGGTCCAGCACAGCATAGACATATAGGCACCACAATCCCTTCCCATATTATGCAACCTTTGCCTATCATAATATACTCTGTGTTGTTTTTTCAAATGTATTGGCTGCAATTGAGATTTTATAGCCACTTCCCTTGGGTGCATCAGCTCCGAACTCCTGCCCCCCCCCCCCCCCCCCCATCCTCCCAGTCATTGTCTTCTAGTTCCCTCACGTCTCCTACCCATCATGCTCAAAGAGAACCTAGATTGTCTGGCATATTATTAATGAACGTTTTGGACATCAGGAAAATTTCTCCTTTCATAGTCGCCTACATGAGTCTCTGCCCTTCCAGAGGGGCAAATTCCAGAATGACCAATTCACTCAACCCCTCCGCCTGTCAGGCATTTTTGAAATGGGAATATTTCAAGAATTGTCAGATGTATGTTCTATTCCCTTTGGACTGCTGAAAAATACATCAGATCCCCAGCTTCCAGGAGATCACCCACCGTAGATATTCCATTGGAGTCCCAAAACTGCCACTCCAAAGCGATGTCGCACGCCTGACACTGCGAGTCTAACCAAGTGTTGCCCTATGGCAGGACACCAACACCATCTGAGTTGCGGGCAGGAGCTCCCCATCCACCATAGAGGTAGTTTAAGGGTGATCTGGGTTCCAGCACAGCCTGTTACAACCTGAATGTAGAGTGATCCTGGGGAGCAAAGATCCAATCATGGATATTGATTAGATGTGCTGCCTAGTAGTATACCTCATATTGAATAGAATAATCCCTCCATTGTATGGGTTCCACTGGTGAGTTCTAAGCAATATTCGAGGGTGGACCCCATCGCCAATCGGGGTTCTCACTTCTCTGTCTATTCTAGGTAACACTGCCGGAGCGATCTGGTCATAGGTCTTTTGAAGCCCATATAGCAGCTCGGGGAGCGTAATCATTTAAAAAGGGCCGCCACTCCCATCGGCGAAAGTCTGAGCCCTCTCCGACGTTCAACATTGACCTGGAAATTCAACACTACCTCTCTAAGTTGCAGGCAAAACAAAGGCCTTTCTGTGGAGTCAGAAATATCCCCATGTATTTAATGCCCTCCTGGGCCAAACACAGCCCGTGTGGGGGTGTGGAGAACACCACTGACTTATCCCAATTGTTCCTATGTCCTGAGTGGGTCCTAAAGACCCCAAAAATCCATAAGAGCTCCAGGATTGTGGATTCTGGGTCGGTAATATTCAATAAAATATCATCGACGTAGTTCGATAATATTTTTCCTTGATTGTGTCCAATTCCAGTATTGTGAACATTCGGATGCACTGTCACCACACAAGCAAGGGATTCCACTGTAAGGGCGAACAGGAGCAGAGATGGGGCAACCCTGCCTAGCATCCACCGGGGTTACAATATAACACCGCTACTCGCCGTCAAAAGTTCGGACTAAACCCAAACTTTCAAAGCTTTTGTTCAAGGAAGGGGCAATGGACAGTATCAAACTCCTTTTCCGCATGCAGAGAGAGGAAGATATGCGGCTCCTGACAATACCATACCGTTGCCAACCAGTTGTGCGTACACCGTAGGTTAAGCCATGTGGACCTTCCGGGCATGGATCCCTATGTATTAAGGGAGTAATGACCTAGATAAGTCTAGTGTCCAAAACTGTGGGTAGGATTTTGATTTTGATTTTAGCAACGAGATCAGGTGATACGACTCGCTCTGATCCCTAAGCTAACCTTTCTTGGGGAGCACGGTAATAGTGGCTCTTTGCAAATCTGGTGGCAGCCTCCCCTGCTACTCAGCCTCCCAGAACAGATTCAACAAATGGGGTCCCAACTGTCCTGCATAGTGCTTACATTGGTTTGCCGGAATACCATTGGGACCTGACGTTTTACCTGCAAAGTGTAAATTATTGTTCTCCAGTATTAGGGTGTCTTCATAGATTCACATGCTTGAAGTGGGAGTCCCACGGCAAATAAAATAGCAATAACATACTAATAACATATGTTTGTACATAACACATAAAATATATACTAGAAAAAACATAGCAAATACTCAAAAAACAATTCCTGCATAGGAATACATGGTAGAGAGAGAAAACACTTGTAACCTGTCATTATGTTAGTCCAAACTACAGCCAATCAGGCGCCAGCACCCTTCCAGAACCTTCTCCTCAGAGCTCAGTCCCTTAGATTTTCTACTGCACGTCGTGTGAAGGGAGTCTCCCTGAGCTCTGCTCAGTTTTCTCAACTTCTTCAAGTTTTCCTGTCTTCTCAGTATGTCTTCAAGTAAGAAGTCTTTATTTAGACCTTGTTCTTCTTGTGGGAAATTGCGTCTTTACTAGTAGGACCCCCACAAGAAGTGCATTTATTGTCTTTATCCCGACCATGAGGTTGGTAAATGCAAGTTTTGCGGAACTTTCTCTACTGAGACCCTTAAGGACAGAGAAGCCCGTCTCCTTTGGCTTCAGAGACTTAAAGATAAGGATTCGGCACTGTCGGATGCAGAAAGCCTGCTAACTGGACCTTCAAAAGCAGCCTCCAAGCGTAGTAGTGTGCAGGAAATGCCTTCTCCTTTTCTAAAAAGGAAGAAACTTTCACTGTCTGTGGCTCCTGCGGTGTCCTCACCACCTCCTACTACGTCTACGCCCACAAGACCTGGCTCTCAGGCGTCTTCTGCTGCCTCCCATCATGTTTCTGCTCCGAAACATGTTTCTTCGTCGACGGGAGCGTCGACGATCGTCCCGACGATGAGATCTGCCATCTCCGGATCGTCGTCAGTGACGACATCAGCCTCCGGATCGTCGTCTACGGCAACGTCGACGTCTTCCATGTCGACGAAGGTATTGATTAGCTTGAAGACTGTCCTGTCGACGATACCTATTGCCTCGTCGTCGACGAAGAAATCTTCTTTGTCGTCGACGAAAGTTCACAAGAAATCTCATTGTCGGTCCCGTCGACGACAACTTAGTCCACGGCGGCTTCATCAACGACGACTTCGTCGACGAACTTACCATCTACGATGGTTCCATCGACGACGGCTCCGTCGACGGTGGATCCTTCTGCAGCGACTCCGTCGACGCCTGTACCGTCATCGTCGTCGGCACAGTCGACAACACCGTCGACGTTGGTTCCATCTTCTTTTGCTTTCTTGCCTTTGGTGCCTTTTTCTTCAACCGGGTCTGGCTCCTCCGCCGTCGACCCCTTGCACCATCATCGTAAGCTGCCAGTTGACCAGCTGTCCATCCCAGATCCACTGCCTCCCTCGCCCATGCTTGCCAGGGGCTCTGAGCAGGACTCTGACTCTGACAATGATGCGGCTCCTGTCGCTTTTCCACCACCACAGCCACCAAAGCCTTCTCCTCAAGTTCAGACGTCAGTTAAAATACACACTACAGTGTACCCTGTTCATGATGATGACGTCATTCCAATACGGGAAGATGGAGAAGTTCACAATGACAATGATGACTACACCACCCACATGGCTGAGTGGGACTACTATCAAAAATAGACGCCTTCCCCTCCTCCGGTGGAGCCCGTAAATTCGCCTCCAGTGGACATTGCAAGTTTCCATCAGCTGATGGATAGAGCGGCCCAGCGTTTTAAGCTGCCCAGAGTCCAGAGGGAGGAGGACTGTTTCCTCTATGATTTTAAAAATCAACCGTTAAAGCAAGTCCACACTATACCCATCATAGATTTCATGTGGACTGAAGGGGTGAAATTAATGCAAACTCCAAATTCACTACCAGCACAACTGCCTCGCCATGAGAAAAAATATAAGGCGCCCATCGGATCTCCAGCGTGCCTTGTTGCTCATCCAAAACCTGACTCAGTGGTCACTCAAGCTGCCAAAGTCGTTCACGTAATCCGGCTTCTCCAATTACGGCTCCTCCGGATCGGTAGGGTCGTCGCCTGTACGCTATTGGACGCAAATTCTTCACAATGGCATCCACTACGGTGAGGGCGGCTAATGTTTTAGCCACCTTAGGCCGCTACGACCGCCAGATGTGGTCGGACTTGTCTGCCCTGGTGGCCCTCATCCCAGACGCTTCCAAGGCAGAAGCCTTAAAGATTCTGCAGGACGGAGAGAGAACATCGGAGGAAATTATTGACTGTGCAGTTGACATTGCGTGCACTGGCTTTCGTCGGCTTGCTGGGGCAGCGGACTTGCTGAAGCAGGGTTGGTTACGGTCCATCTCTTTCCGCCAGGAGGTACAGGCAAAAATCCTTGATATGCGGTATGACGGTGAGTCGCTTTTTGGGGCGCATGCAGATGAGACATTACAGTCCATTAAGAAGGACACTGATACTGCTCGCTCATTGGGGACTTTACAGTTTCGGAATCAGCCTTTTCGTGGTGCACACGGATGCGGCATCTCCTCAACTTTTCGTGGAGGAAGCACTCAATATCGCTCCTACCACCAAGGTAATCAACGTTACTCCTCCAACCAACAGCAGTCCACCCGACAGCAGTCGTCCAAATCCTGCAGGGGAAAATCCTCATATAGAGGATCCACTCCCAAACGACAATGACTTGTGTATCCCCCCCAGTGTTGGCGGTCGAAATCTCCCTGTTCTTTTCTCAGTGGTCCTCCATCACCTCGGACAGCTGGGTTATGGACATTGTGGCGAAGGGCCATGCTCTAGAGTTCATCAAGATTCCTCCTCCCACTCCACCATCTGGCCCACCTCAAGGAGCTTTTCCATCAAGTTCGTCTTCTAATTCAAAAAGGTGCCATCAAAGTGGTTCCCAAGTCTCAATGGGGAAAGGGATTCTATTCCTGTTTTTTCCTAATACTCAAGAAGACGGGAGACTGGCGACCGATCCTGGATTTGCAAGCACTCAACTGGTATCTCAAGAGCCAATCCTTCCGCATGCTTACACTACTAGAGATCTTGCGTCTTCTCTCCATGGGCGACTTCATGACAACCATCGACCTTCAGGATGGTTACTTCTATGTTCCAATTCTCCCACGGCATCGGAAGTACTTGCGCTTCCGGGTGGGACGGAGAGATTTCCAGTTCAAGTTGTTGCCTTTCGGCCTCCGATCCGCCCCTCGTGTCTTCGCGAAAGTATTGGCTCCAGTGGTGGCTTACCTGCGTCTACAGGGCGTCCAAATCTTTCCATATCTGGACGACTGCCTCCTCATGTCACAGTCTCGCACACAGCTGCTTCAAGACACTCGCCTTTGTCAGGACGTGTTTCGATCTCTCGGCCTCGCCATCAATGCCGACAAGTCCCAGGTCGACCCGGCTCCCCGCAGGAATTTTCTGGGAGCCACTTTAGACACAACGCTTGAAAAGGCATTCGTGTCCCAAGAGCGTCAACAAAAAATCCTCTGCTTAGTGTCTCTGATTCGGGCGAAACAGTCCGTTTCGGTCCGGATCTTAAAGTCATTTCTGGGGATGGCATCATCTTGTATTGCACTGATCCCAAATTGCAGGCTGTGGACTCGCCCCATTCAGGAGGAATTGGACTTACAGTGGCGTCTGGTCACCGGTTCTTTCAACGACCTCGTCGGTGTCACCGCTTGCATGAGAGCAGCTCTCCAGTGGTGGGCGCAACCATCCAACCTTGCAACAGGGACTTCTTTCCTCTCCACCACTCCAGAACTCACGCTAACAACGGACGCCTCCTTAGAAGGCTGGGGTGCTCACCTTCAAGGCCTCTCCATCAAGGGCAAATGGTCTCTGCTTCAGCGTTCTTGGTACATCAACAGGCTGGAGTTGATGGTCATTTTTCTGGCACTCAAGTCGTTCCATCCTGTGATTCTAGGGGTGTCGGTGCCCATTCAGACGGACAATACCACCAGTATGCACTATGTCAAGAAGCAGGGCGGAACCAGGTCTCCACTCTTGTCTCGGCTGGCTCAGTTGATCTGGGATTGGGCAATCTGTCATCACGTTACCCTGACGGCGGTGCATCTACCAGGCATCTCCAACATCCTAGCGGTTTCCCTCAGCAGATCCACGTCGTCGACCCACGAGTGGTAGTTGCATCAACCAACTCTCGACCTTGTTTTTCAACAGTGGGGTCGTCCGTCTCTGGATCTCTTTGCAACCCCGTAGAACCGGAAATGCCCATCTTACGCAAGTTGGCATCCCCACCACGGGTCGTGCGGGAATGCCCTTTTGATGAATTGATGCGATCTATTCACCTACGCTTTTCCTCTGATTCCGCTGGTGCCTCGTGTGCTGTGGAAGTTGCGGAGGCAACCGTGCCACATTCTCCTGATCGCCCCCAGATGGCCCCGATAGGCGTTGTTCTCGGAGTTGCTCCTTCTGTCCCAGTGCGAGCCCATCCTCCTCCATCCTCGAGCGGACCTCTTCACGATGGACAAGTGTCAGATTTGCCATCCGAACCCCTCCTCTCTACAATTGTCGTCCTGGAACCTGAGCACCTTGAATTTGCGCATTTACATATTTCGCCAAAATGCAGAGACATTCTCGCTCAGGCCAGAGCTCAGTCTACCATTAAGACCTATAAGCTCAAATGGAAGAGGTTCTGTCATTGGTGCGCGGCTGCTAATATCCATCCTATCCATTCCACTCTTGAGCAGCTACTTCCGTTCTTTCTGCACCTAGCTCAATTTGGGCTTTCCCATGCTACTTTGAGAGTTTTGCTTGGCGGTAATCTCTTGTTTCCGGTAGGATGGCTCCTCCTCTCTCTGCTCTCCCAGAAATATTTGTCAGTTTTTCAAAGGACTGTTCCGGAAGTTCCCACCTCTTCGGCATCCTCCTCCCACTTGGCATCTCAATGTCTTCTTGGCTCAAATAATGAAGGTGCCATTCGAGCCTATCCACAGGGTGGACTTAAAGTTTCTGACCTGAAAGGTAGCCCATGCTCCTTGCTCTGACATATCTTGCGTGAGTGATCTTCACGCTTTCACTATTAAACCTCCTTTTCTCCAATTCAAATCTGACTGGGTGGTGCTTCGCACCAACCCAACCTTTTTGCCAAAGGTACCTACGGATTTCCAGCTAAATGAACCTGTTTTCTTAAAGACCTTCTTTGCCGATCCTCAATCTCCGGCAGAGCAATGACTGCACTCTTTGGACATCAAAAGATGCCTTAAATTTTACATCAACAGGACAGCCCCCTTTCGCAAGTCCGATCATGTTTTCATTGCCTATGGACGCATGCGTAACGGGCGCCCTGTTACCAAGCCAACTATTGCACGTTAGATTTCTTCAGCCATTGTCTTCTGCCATCAGCAAGCCTCTACAATCTTCAGTGAGGGCTCATTCCACCAGGGCGATGTCATCCTCTTCCGCCCTTTTTGCTGGTGTTCCGCTTCATCAGATCTGCCGAGCAGCCACGTGGTCCAACAGGCACCCGTTCATGAAACACTACTGCCTGGATGCCGTCAACTAGGCGGATACAGCAGTGGGACAGGCAGCACTTCGTCATCTTTTTAACTAAGGTGAGCCTCTGTCTTCCCTCCTCCATTATGGTTTTATATGATTGCTATCAGTTCTTGCATGACTGTATTATTGTCTCATTGACTTTCTCCATGCTGTTGCATGGCAATTCTGGCCTCTTCGGCTGTTACTGCTCTCTATTCTATTCAAGCATGTGAATCTATGAAAGACAACCCAATACTGGAGAAGAACAATTGTTACTTACCTGTAAACAGGTGGTTTTCCAGTATTGGGGTCTTTCATAGATTCACATGCGACCCACCCACCTCCCCTCAGAGGCTCGCTTCGCCTCATCGACTATTTTGTCACTCTTGTTCTACGAAAAACTGAGGGACCGAGCTCTGAGGAGAAGGTTCTGGAAGGGTGCTGGCGCCTGATTGGCTGTAGTTTGGACTAACATAATGACAGGAATATATTACAAGTGTTTTCTCTCTCTACCATGTATTCCTATGTAGGAATTGTTTTTTGAGTATTTGCTATGTTTTTTCTAGTATATATTTTACGTGTTATGTATTTACATACATATGTTAGTATGTTATTGCTATTTTATTTTATTTCGATGACGGGGAATATTCAAGCATGTGAATCTATGAAAGACACCAATACTGGAGAACCACCTGTTTATAGGTAACAATTGTTCTACCTTTTGATACATTGTGACTTTGTGTTTTAGAGTCCCAAAACCACAAAAACTTTTCACACATTGACGAATTACCCCTGTCCATGTCAAAAGCTGTCTTGAGATCCCAGAATGTGGAGTGCAAGGACACTTTCTTCAAGTTTCTATGCTTCATAATGATTGCAGACAATCTTAAGGCGTGGAGGAATGACAACGCCAACTTTAAGGGTCAGCATGGTCTCCTGTAGAGATAAAGAGAGACTGTTTTAAATACAGCTTCGTGTTTTTTGTTGTGAAGAATATTCGTAGTCGGTATTCATGGATTATTCTTCATTGATAATGAAAAAAGTTTTTAAGGAGAAACCCTTTTATGAAAAAGGAAAGGTTAAGTACTATGAAACAAATATAAAGGTTCCCTTTTCATATGTTTTTTAGTAAGGAGACTGCTGTCTCTAAGGGATCCAAGTCAGAGATAGTTGGTGAAACACGAGTTTGTATCTGAGGTTGTATAAGGATTGACAAATTTACAATTTCATCAAGATCAATCTATTTCGAATATTTGAATCATACATCAAGTAGAGCCAATGAGAATGTGAAGACAAAAGGATTTATCAGGTATATTTCCGAGATGTATTATCTATTTATACAAATATTGATTAAAAACATCACATTTATTCATAAAAAACATTTCATGATTTAAAAACAATATATATTTAAACAAAGAAAAATATGTCAACCCGGCTTTTCGGTGATATAGATCGTCACCTTCTTCAGGACAATTTTTCATTTAAAACCACTCTAAATTTAAGACAAAAGTATAAAATACTTAATATAAAAACTGAAATTTCTTCATAATTGTATTTACAAAGATCAACATTTCGTAATTTAACCACATTATAATCTCCACATTTCGTAATTTAACCACATTATAATCTCCACATTCTCCTCATCATCTTTCATTTACTACTACAAAACTTTCTAGATTCGTTTTTTATTATATGAAAAAAACATTTCGTATCTTGGTTATTCCTATTCGGTGATAAGTTTTTCTTATCCCCATCATACAGGCCTATACAATATTTGTTGATCCAACAACCTCATTGTGATCACCCTCTTCTCTGGGGTCCCCAGAAAAGTTATTATTTTTATTAGGGCTGACTTCGTATTACCATCAACTCCCTGTGAGCTTCCACGATTAAGCTGTTGGTTGATCTCGCTCAATTGTTACTTCATTTGAGCTCTTTGGGTGGTTTACTCTACCATCATGCCCCGTAATCACTCACTGTAAGTTTTTTTTTTGTGGTTTGCCACTCCAAACGCACACTTAAAGTTTTTTTCAGGTATACATAGTACATACCTGATTGAGCTGCTAGAAAGTCACTTTAATCAATGGGCGATTTCAAGCTATCCCAATTTTTACATCATTTCTAAAAATCGAAAAAACAGGCTCATCAGTCAGAGAATTATATATTGTTGATATGTTGCTCCGCTAAGTTCATTGGATTTACCTTGTTCTTATGACGGTTATTCTTAGTAGAAGGAGTTTTTCTTTTCTTCTTCTATTACAGGCCCTCTAGGTGATACATCAATGCTCACTGTTAGAGAAGGGAATCATTTAGTTACATCCTATTCAGATTCTACCAACATTTATCGTTATGTGTTTTAAACATCTTGGTTTTTTCTTAAATTACAACCTTATTCTGCATACTCTCTTTGCATCTTTTTTAAATTCAAGTATGATTATTTGTTTTCACGGAATTTAACTAGCAGTAACAGATCTTTGAACTATTCAAGGGAGCTAGTGAACATTTGTTGTTTACTGTTCCTAGCATCCCGAGTCCTGTCTCATCGGTGTTTTGTTCAGGGGATTTCCCTTTTACCTGATATATGAAGGGCTAAATTTCCTATCCCCATATGTGTTTGTCCTTCAATCAGTTTGTCAATGCCTATCTGTATAGGTTGTTTTATTTAAAATTGGCAAACCTATTTTAAAGAAACACCAAAAATATTTAGATCGGTTAGCTGAATCTCTTGTATTTTAATCCTTGGAAGGACGGCCGTTAATTTATTTGCTAAAAACGGGTAGAGTTTTCTTCCTATGGGGAAAGGTAGATCCGTATTAGCTGCTGTCTTATTCAGCTCACACTACGAGTCTAGTTCTATTTTTGTTCTATTTATGTCTTACCTGACAACTCTGTGCGGGAAGTACAAACTTTTAATTGCTTTCTAGTTGATACAGCGGCGCTTTGCTTGTAGCAGTGCTTTGCTTCAATTTCTATAAAGGCAAATGGGTGCATATAGCATATTATTTATCGTTTACTAGAACATTGGGTCTATTTAGCCAAGGGTTAACTAAGGGTCGCATTTCTACTTACTTAGGTTCCTGTTCTCTCCTTCCAAAAACGACGACTTCACGGACCGTTTCAAACATAAAATATGACTTACGTCGGATGTTCACTACGGGTGTACTTGTTTAATTACTCCTCCCTTTATGCTTCCGTTTCTTGATTATTCCGAAGTCACAATTACCTTAATATATTGTAACTTGTGTGGGTTCTTCTGGGGCTATGTACCATCGTCGCCATTGTTGTGGAGAATAATCGTAGTCCGTATTCATGGATTATTCTTTATTGATAACATAATCCCGATTCACACAGGAGACGCAGATGCAGCCGCCGACCAGCTCTCACCACCCGATCTGCCCCCAACCACCTAAATACATCAGGAACCCCAACCACAGTTTGAATAATGACACATGAGGCAGAGCGAGGATGCACTCGATGCACGAGCGCAAGAACACAGCTGTGGAGTGCTCGAGCCTAGAAGTGTAAAGAACAGTTCCGGGTTCGAGACACAACATTTTTTAGCTCCATTCTCTCTAATGCATACGTTAACTAAGAATTTGTGAATGTATTTAACTCTGTATTTGTTTACTAATCTGCATCGTTTTGAGAATGTGCACTAATACAAACAGGGTTGTGCACTCCTTCTTTCTGAAATATGGCTTCCGTAATGTAATATCTGCTTTGCAACAGTTTGGAGACAAGCTTTCTTAATAGTGCATGAGGATGCGCACTAGACAGGACTGTGGAATTCCTTCCGGCGATTTGATTTATGCAAACATTTACTATCAATTTGAGCACCTAAAGGTAGCGCACATAGCTGTGTGCTCTGCTTGCGTTACTGTTAGCTGCTCAAGTATAAAAATGTATAAACATATGCAAAATTTTAGAATTGAGGCTACCTCTAGCGTTCCCTGGTTATATGTAAATACATGCAGCAGCCTGAAAGCAAGATTGGTGATTTTTTACTTAGAAAGTAAAATGTTTTAAAAAAACAAGATTAGTGATTTTCTACTTCGAAAGTAAAATGTAAAAAAAAAATGGCAACCTGAGATTATTTTTGCTATACCATTGTACACATTTAGATACTATTTCTCGATGGCATCATTGAGTAAAACGTGTTTTGATGCATTCTAATATTAAAAGAAGGTTGCTAATGGAGAATCAGTGTAAAACAACTATTGATAATGAGCACAATAAAATTTATAAATTTCCAAAAGTTCACCTGTTAAGATATGTTCTTGCACCTGTGCAGATTTGGCCATCAGGAATTCACAAACGTTTATAGAGGTATACCTAGAAAGGTTATGATTGTGAATTCCATTTTTTTCAGAGGAGCAAACATAATTATACATTTGCTTATGCGATGATCTGCTGAGCGGTTGCAAATTCACTTTCTGTAGGTACATTTCCATTTACCCATGTGGAAAAAGTTTTAATCTTGACTTTGTCATGAGTAAATGTTCAACCTTTTCAAGCGTGGGAAAAAACTGGAGAGGAGTTGGTGAATACCCCCAAAAATGTAAGTTTGTGGATGTGCCCAAGCTCATTTCAGCCATGGATCTGGTGCTTCCTGTCTACCTCTAGTCCCCTGTATGTAGATTTGTGGAATGGAGGCAAAATCACAGACTTGATAGAATGAGTGCTGACGAGATTAGGCGCCTATTATCGGAGCTGAGGTGTCGTGGGAATGCTGCTGTAATTTGTGAACTAATTGCCTAGTTCCAAACGGGACAATTTTGTTTACAGGACAAGTAGTTTTTTGAAGCATCTCATCCCTAAAACAAGTAAAGATTTTTATAAAATTCCACTCCTCTGGGCATGTACACGCAGTACGGGAAAGTGTGATGGAAGTCCCTACAGAACTGGACTATATTTTACTGTTGAGGGGCTTCTCCTAGAACTAGAGTTTGTGACATGAAACTGAAGAGGCATATTCTCTGGGTGACATTGGAAAATATGCTTTCACAGAAATGGGAAGCAACTGGATAGAAGAAACCAGCAGTAAGGAAGGGGCCCAAAGAGTATTGAACAGCCATTGGACAACATTATTATTTGTAGTTTGACTTGGGGTGTGTGGGTGAGAGAGTGTACACTTGTCAGGAAATATAGCTATGGACATTCCTGTGGCCATCCTTTGCAAATTCGCGTAGTCGTTAAAGAAATCCCCTCTCATATGCAAATACTATATGCTGCTGTTAACTTCTAAATTTGTTTCTTCTACCCCAAATGATATAAAAGAAAATTGATGGCATACGAATTGCTGGTTTGGTTTATTATCAGAAAAAGCATTCTAATGTGCATTTGATGAATATGCATTCAGACTGGAGAACGCAACTCATTGTGGTTACATTTGTTCTTTTCTTTCTTCTTTTTTTCTTTCCTGTTTCTGTAGTCATTGCCTCAATGTCGCTAGTCCCAAGAATGTACCTCCCAATGATTTAGAAGCATATTGCCTGCGCTGTGAATGTAAATATGAAGAGAGGAGCACGGTCACAATACAAGTAAGTATTGTTCATCTCACAGCTCTTTTGAACTGTGTCTGAAGAGAAAGAGGTATACTGCTGAGAAATAAAGGTGTGTTGAAAGTGCACTCACTAATGGTGAGACTCAGCTGGAGTATTGGCTCCAGTTTCGGGGGCGACATCTACAGAAGAATAGATTGTGGAGTCTGTTTTAAAAGTGGAAACACACTATTTCTTTGAAGGGTCCTCCAACATCTAAATGGCATAAAAGGAGAGTGAAGATGCTTGGTCTGCTTCACAAAAGTGGTATTGAGTGTATGGGAAAACAATCTAGCACCTCTGATACAGCCACATTTCTGAACTCATTCAAAATGAATGCACTTAGTCACTGACGGGAAGCATCCGTGCTCCTACCGCCAATCTGAGGCTGACACAGAATGTACTTCCAACGTCTTTCTCTCATCCTTTTTTGGATGCACATGGTCCTAAATTGTCTAATCATCCCTTTGTATGTTCAGCACTTGGTTGCTTTCCAGCTAGATTCGAGGTATACAAATATCTACACATACATGCACACTTGCAAATACTTTCCTTTTTTATAGTTCTCCTTGAATTCCACCTCCAGTAGTGCTTCTTCAATGCTCTACTTCTGTATTCCACCGTAGGTAGTTGATGTAGTAGGTTATTGCAACTTATACATGGTTAACAGTCTGCATCCCCAAATCGTGCTACCAAAGAAGGACACCATTTCAAAAGCAGAAAGCCACCGTTCCTGATGAAATTAATTGTATGTGAAGTTACTTTTATTAAAGATACGTGTTGGCAGTGCAGCTGGTGAAATTTGAGACTGGTGTGGCTGGGCGGTGCGCCGAGGAGGGAGGGTAAAGCATTGGGGTTCACTTTAACGGGACACAGCATTTTTGGAAAGCCACTCACCATTTCCCATGCAAATTTTTAGCAAACAATGGGATAAATTATGCATTTTTCAGCGAACTTTAAAATAAAAAGAACAAAAAGCAATCGCTTTCATGGGCTTTTGTACAAGAACTTTTAAAGTCCCTTGGAAATTTCCAAGCTTTGTAGGGAAGCCAGACTTTCTTCTTAAGGAACTTGTGCAGATGGTGCGACGTTTCGTGATTGTTTTCTCAGTGAGTGAGACAACGAACTTGGATGCCAGTTACCACACCTATGTCAATAATGTTTCTGACCAATGGCAAGGAGACAATGATTCATGGTTCGGGGTGAACATATTATCGAACTAAACAGCAAAATGTGGTCCCGGAGTCACCCCCTCTAGAGTAATGGCATTCTTGGGTTGATGCTGATTACAATCCCAGCATCCCTAGTTGCCCCTCTTCTGGATCCTGCCTTACCCCCATAGACTGGAAATACTTCATGCGGCAAACCAAGTAACCCACTGCTGAGGTGGAGTCTGGTCTCTGGTTTAATTGCATAGCAACATGCTTTCAGTGACACCAAAACCCTCCACACAAAGGCCTCACTGCACTTGTTGTGCACTTTTGTCTTAAACTAACGTGATTAACATTGTCCAAACATAAATACACAAAAATGTATGTTGCAAGATTATATGAACACCAGACATTCCTCAGAGTCATTCATTGGATTAGATGATTTCACTCAAAAAGCTGCTGTTTAGCAAGTTAAAAAAAAAGACTTTAATTTTCAATTACAATACCGAGTAAGGTCTCGGGGCCTGTTAAATCAACATCTCTCAAAGGTGTTCAATGCATTGATGGACAAATATTTTAAAACAAAAAAAAGTCTTCAGTGCATGGTTTACAGATCTTTTTGAAACATCATGCAGGCCACGACTATGCTTGAAGAAATTCTAAAAAGTACAACTACAAAAATGTCAGTGCAGGAACATGGTACAAGTAAAATCTAATCAACTACTGTTAAGGCAGGGCATCAGACTGGCACACATTATCACTACTGCTGATTTATGACCAGTGATATTTTCCTACCTGGCACCACCATACACCCCACCAAGCAGAGGGGTTTACACCTCACAGCCCGAGCACATTTTCCTTCTCTGGTTTATGTGCATAGCAGCAACATGTTTCCAGTTACACCCAAACCATCCAGGGTCCACACAAAAGCCTCCCTTCACTCACGCACTCCTGTCTGTCTATGTCACTAACATGATCAACAGTGACAGTGTCCAAACATATAAATAGATGAAAATTGATGTTGCCCTGATTTTACAAACATCACACACTACTCGTAACGTAGTCATTCATTGGCTTGAAAGCTTTCACCAGAAAAGCTGCTGTTACTTGGGTAGTTTTCCAAAAGGAACTGAGACTTCAATTATTTTCAAAGACTTATAAATCATGTTTTACTCATTAAATGAGCCGTTTTGAACTTAACCAAAAATATGTTTTGTATTATAAAAGAAAGGCGGCGCAGCCACATGAACATTATATCTCTTGAGAAAGCTGTCAATTCGCTTTATTTAATCTAATGGGCTAGTACTGCTGTGGGTGAGACTGCAGACTGGCACCGCGACCACTACTGCTGATTTATGGCCAGTGATAAACTATGATATCATCCTTCTGACACCCCTGGCCTCCCCTTCTCCTCCGAGAAGATGAGCTAGGAATTCGGAGTTCCAGTTTGTATCCTAACATCTGAGCTGAAAACTTTGAAAACAAAAACCTTGTGCTTGTAAAGCACCTTAGCGCCTTAACCACGGTGGCAAGTCTGCCGCGGTGCGGGCTTTCTATTAAGTGGGCGGGGCTGCGACGGCCGTTAGCCGTTCGCAGCACTGGGGAGGGAGTGCTCCCGTCGGCCGTTGGAAGGGGTTAGCCATTATTTGCCAATTAAATTCCCTGCTGCTGGCATTGCTGAGGCAGACTCCGGATTTCGGTTGAACAATTCAGGTTCACTGTCAGAGCATCATGCTTTGTCACTGACTGTGAATCTGTATTGCTTTGCAGATGCATGGACCACTTAGCTTTTTTTTTTTACACACCTACCTGCGCTTGGTACCTGGTCCACTCGGGAACCTTTGGGATGAGGCTGCTTCTAGGTAATGCACACTGGTAGTGCCCAAAGCCTTGCATGCTGCCGCTGCTCCTGCCTGCCGTTGCCAATCAAACGCAGACTATGGAGCTAAAAGTGGTGTCCACACAGCCTGTAATTAACAGAAACGCGGGAAGCAGACACCTCGAGTCTGCGCAGTGTGTCTTCAGAAATCCTGATGACATACTGCGCAGACTCGATTTTTAGGGCTCGCCTGCTGATGCGCTTGCGCATAGCTGGCGAGCTATATTGTGGCTTAAACAGAGCTTTACCATCTCGGCGATTTGTTGCAGTGCCCGAGAAAAACAAGCTCAATGCGCAAGCGCATTGGCAAACAGCGTGTGCACATCAAAGCCACCAGTCTCCTCAGGCATCTCAAGCTTGCCCCAGCCGGCATTTCTCCTCCCCTAATTATTCACTGCACGGCTGGCCGGCACATCAAAGGCTGCTGCTGCCGTGACTCGCATTTCTCCTCCCTCCTCCCCTTTCACTGCCCAGGCCGGCCGTACTTTCACTTTACACGGCCGCCAGGCAGTGTATCGCGTTTATTTTAACAGGGCATCTTTTTTTTCCCTTCCTTTTCTGGCTCAAAAGGCTATATTTCTGATTCTTTTATGCTTTACAAATAATCGTGAGACCTGTTTTATCACTTTTATTTTTCGTCTGGTCTCTACCACAGTTTGTTTAATTCTATATGCATCCTGTTTTCGCACAGCGCCCTGCATTCTCTTGTTCTCTTCCTACAATGGTTGTGATTTAGTCATGCTAGGAACTCGGGGAATTCACATTTACAGTTTTTCTGTGTTTTGTATTGGCATTTACTCAGAGCGGAATTGAACGCACATTCCCCATCGGTGCATGTGATTAACTTCTGCGTCATATTTTAAGGATTTTAATGTGCATTTATGGGGAAGAACATTCAGAATTAACATTTTAATCTCGAAGAAAGACGCATCTGTGCGGCATTTAACTTTTCAATGGTCTTTGTTTCCGTGTGCATCGGTGAGTGTACGTAGCGTCACAGGGGGCCTTAGACGCATTCTTCTGATCCGAGATAAAGCACCTTTGATTAGACTCTCCCCGAACAGCCTATGAAAGCAGACGCCGTCGGTTCCCTGCATGTGCAGAAGGCAGATGAAGGCTTTCCCGCACTAATCCGCCCCTCCACCACACACCTTCCAAATGGTAGTTTAGTGTGCTACTTAAGCAGTAGATCTTCATATATATTTATTTCTCGTTGTTCTTAAGCATCCTTTGCCATTGCAAGTGAAGGTAAACACACATTTCCAACTTTTATTGCAGCAAACCCCCCTGTGATTCTCAAGGTACTGTTTTGCAGGGCAATGCACGCCAATCTTGTACATAAGCATTCCGTCTAATTAACGACCTGTGGTGGCGGAAGGGGGTGATTCTCAAAGCTATTCTCTCCTTCACGCTTAATTCACATTTACAGTTTTTCTGTGTTTTGTATTGGCATTTCCTCAGAGCAGAATTGAACGCACATTCCCCTTCGGTGCATGTGATTAACTTCAGCGTCATATTTTAATGATTTTAATGTGAGATGATACTAGGTAAGGGTAGCAGAATTTGCAAGCATTAGATGACCTTTAGTGAATGCTTGGCAGTCGTAAATCCTGCTCTTTATGCATGTAAACGTGTGCTACGAGCGCAAATGGCTTTATGAATTGGGTACTTCGACACAAGAGTATTTCTTGTGAGTAAGTCCACTGCCATGGACTGGGAGTGAGCGTTTCGGGACAGGAATACCATGAACGTTTGTAGACATACCCAAAGTAACTTGTTTCCGGTTATTCACAAACACCACCCATTTCCACTCGGATGGAGTTGTACTGCAAGTTCAAGGCTGAATTAAATCACCTTTCCCGGTGCAATGGGCAGGAAATACCCCCACATCTGTGCATGTATAAGGGTAGAAGTTTCACCAGAGGCGTAAAATCTTCTGCGCAGAAACGCTTCTAATATTCTCACCAAACAATAGTGAGTAAAGATACTCCACTGCCCACAACAGAAGAACTGAAATGAGGGATTCGCGGCCCCTCTTATCTCTCCGCTCTCCTTACTTTCACCACTCTCCCCTCCCTCTCTCACCTCCCTCTCACCTCAATCTCCCCTCTCCTCACTATCCCCACTCTCACCACTCTCACCACTCTCCCCTCTCTCCCCCTCTCTCCTCACTACCCTCTCTCTCCTCACTACCCTCTCTCTCCTCACTCCCCTCTCTCCTCACTCCCCTCTCTCCTCACTCCCCTCTCTCCTCACTCCCCTCTCTCCTCACTCCCCTCTCTCCTCTCCATCTCCCCTCTCGTCACTCAGCCCTCTCGTCACTCTCCCCTCTCCTCACTCTCTTCTCTCCCCTCTCTTATTCTCTCTCACCTCTCTTCTCCTATCTACTCTCTACCCTCTTACCTCTCTCCTCTCGTCCCGCTCCCCTCAACACCACCACAGCATCACTAAGCGCAACCACAGCATCACTCAGCGCAACTACAGCATCACTCAGCGCAACCACAGCATCACTCAGCGCAACCACAGCATCACTGGTTCAAATATGTTCTTTCAATGTTTCAAGCTGTTTTCAAGCTTTCATGCTTTATTACAAATCACAAAAAAATTAATATTTTACTTATGTTCTTGTGTTTTTCGTCACAATAAAAAACACTGAACATAATCTTCACAAAAGTTATTTACAAAAGTTTAAGCTATTGCCATTACAAATTAAAAAAAATTCTTTAAATATTAATTATTAAAAAAAATTAAAAGCCATTGTTATTTGTAATATCAATACATCTAAGTCACGTAAATACAAAACATGTTGCATTACAAATGCTATAGGTGTCACATTTGCGAAAGTTATAACTATTGCCATTGTAAATGACAAAGCTATTAATTTATCCATTTTAAAAAATAACACATAAATAAAAAAAATTCATTTATAAGACCAATAGCTCAAACTTTCCTAATGTGAGCCCTATTGCATTTCCAATGCTTGTTCTGCTTCCAATCCTCCTGCCTGCAGGCTCTACCCCACCCTTTCCTAACTTGTCAGAAGGAGGGAACCACTCCCCTTTGACGAGTTGGAAAGGGTGAGGAGACCATCCTCTCTATTCCCTGATTGATGGGAAGCCCCTGGCACAATAGGGCTTCAGCCTGAAGCGCCCGGGCAAACTTTAATTCCACATCATCAGGGGGGGATGCTATGTCTTTGCCAAGATCATGACCTCACAGGCCCCAGGGCTGTGAGCTCATCAGCCCGGCAAAAGACTTAGCAGGCCTCCCCCACAAGCAGCTTTAGTGAATGGAAAGGATCAGCAGCGATTGCAGTGACACGAGACTCATCAGAAATCCTGACCCACAGCAACAAAAGTAAGAGGTGTGTCTCATGTGTACATTAAAAAAAATATATAATTCGAACAGATAAAAGACATTTTATTTTTAACACTCTTCCAATGGCCAAACCAGAGGGTGAAAGTAACGGGGGTGGAGCCCCAATGCCCTCACGCAAAAAACACCTCTGCATGTTGGTAAAAAACTCTGCAAGCACAACTAAGTATGGGCTTAAAAGCTTAGTTGGTTAGAGCAACCCATGGCTTATAAATCTTGGATGCTAGAGGCAAGTATGTTTTAAAAACCTCTTTGTTTATAGTCTCTGTAATTGTAAAATATTATAGGATCAGAGCTATATAATTTATGAAGATTGGTGGAGTCAACTACTGACCACCACCTCTTCAGAACTAGGAGTTCCCTGAAAAATAACTTGTTTTCGTACGTAAGGCTTTGCTTACGAGGTGGGTGAGTAGGACCTCTTTGACAGAGCAGCAGCAACTTATTCCAGTAAAGCAAATGGCCCGACGCAGGAAGGTCTCAACTCTACCGGAGTATTCCTTCTCTGATACCTCCTACTGAAACTCATGGCTCGGAGAATGGAGAATACTGGGCCCAGTTTCTTTGATTTAGTAGCTCTAAGCATCGAGCCTTCCAACCTGCACAAAGCAAACACAAGTGAAAGCTTTATCTAGGCCAATTGAGGGCAGCACCTCCGGCGAAAATAAAACCTGTATCTATTGGGCACTTTCTCCACTAGCATTTCTTGCCCCTCTCCTCAGAGTATATGTGGGTTTGTCGTTATAAAATTCTCCCTTTTTTGCTTGTATGTCTTTTTAGGTCGCGCCTAGAGTGGCGCATGCGCTGCTTGCTCGACTTTTAGTAAGGGGGTTTTGAAAGTGCTACCAGAGACAGAGGCTTTTGCTGGCCTCAAGCTTGTGTGCACGTGCAAGCGCGCAGCCGCCATGTGGGTAAATAACTTTTGCGCATGTCTTGGCCCCCACTGTGCTACTCACTTCTTTTGGCTTCACTCTGCCATCTGGCTTTCCTCGCGGCACCCCTCCGCCTCTCCCCCATCACAGAGCGCGTCTCGCCACCACGCGTCTTTTCTTCTTTTTTTTCGCAGCGCCTCGCATGCATGCTGCTCTGTGTACTGACTTCTAGCATGTTTGCATTCTGACCATTCCTGCATCCTATGTGGTGTGTCCTGCTTGTTCTGCTCCTGTCTCACTGTGGCTGTTTGTCCTGCGTGGCATGTCCAGAAACTACAGTTTCAACAGTTGTGGGTTGGTGGGGACTGTCATTTAAAGGGCTCCAACACT
The DNA here is from genome assembly GCF_964263255.1 of Lissotriton vulgaris. Taxonomy (NCBI): domain Eukaryota; kingdom Metazoa; phylum Chordata; class Amphibia; order Caudata; family Salamandridae; genus Lissotriton; species Lissotriton vulgaris. The sequence continues at coordinate 718,804,749 of NC_141687.1, forward strand.
GTTTGTCTCAGTGGATAGATGCTTGCGGTTATTTCCTTCAACCTCTGTAATCTGTCTACTGACCCTTCTTTGCTATGCATATCCGGGTGAGTTGGGTTTGTGAATGCAGATATCACCTTGTGTGGTGCCAAAACTAAACATTGCCTTCCAATTGAGAGTAGATTAAAATGGTGCATGTTTAATTCTGGTAGCTTGCTGGTCTACACAGGTGAGTGTTATGTTCATGGGCTGGTCGCAACATTGAGCAACAGACAGAGCATTACCCTGTTTGTAGATTAACAGTGAGGACAGGTGAATTTATCCCTTGTTAGAAGACTCAGCAACACTGCTCCTGCGAACAGCCATTGCAACCCTTGCATTTGGGAAGGCTGCAACAGATAAACCGGTATTTTAGTCAAAGAGGAATCCCTGGGTGTACGCTAGACTGAGTCTATTGTGTGCACTAGATGGGTTCTAACCAATTATTCAAACATTCCTTATAAGAGTACAGAGGAGAAATATTTAAACAAAGTACAATATTTAGATAAGGAGTTCCACACTAAAAGTAAACGTTTACAATCTTTTTAATGTTTTGTAAAAATAAAATTTCTTGTCGCAAGAAAGTAGGTTAAAAATCCAAAATACATTTCTTTGGATAAGTACAATGAAATATCAAAACACAGTTAAAAACAATTCATAATACATAAAAAACATAATATCACATTCATAGGAAAAGCGTTGACGCGTTTCGGTGTTATTGTACTTGATGTTGTAACACCTTCATCAGAACATGCCGCCTCTTTGGGGTCACCGGCTTCTACACTTATAGTTAAGTAATTTCCTTTAAGTATTTATGGATTCCCCTGGGGCATCAGTCCTCCAGGAGCCTTCTATGAACAATTTCAGTAAGTTATTTTTGCTTGTGCCTTAGGATTAGTGAACCGCGCCCGAGATAACACTGAAACGCGTCAACGCTTTTTCTGGCTAGAATCCCATAAAGGTCAAGGAGGTAGCGGATATCCATAAGCTATAGATACTGTCTACTGTACCAGCAACATTAAAGAAAAGACCTGTGGATCTACAGGAGTAGTGGCAAAAAATATCAGGGCCACAAGTTGAGGGGGTTTGTGAAAAGGATCCATTTGTTGTTTTTCTGTAGAATTGTACTGATTGACTTTTTCTCCTTTGTTTTATTAATCCTATGAATGTGATATTATGTTTTTTATGTATTATGAATTGTTTTTAACTGTGTTTTGATATTTCATTGTACTTATCCAAAGAAATGTATTTTGGATTTTTAACCTACTTTCTTGCGACAAGAAATTTTATTTTTACAAAACATTAAAAAGATTGTAAACGTTTACTTTTAGTGTGGAACTCCTTATCTAAATATTGTACTTTGTTTAAATATTTCTCCTCTGTACTCTTATAAGGAATGTTTGAATGATTGGTTAGAACCCATCTAGTGCACACAATAGACTCAGTCTAGCGTACACCCAGGGATTCCTCTTTGACTAAATTGTCACTGTACCCTGTTCCCTGTGGATAGTGGGGTACTCTCTCTTGTATTTACAGATAAACCGGTAGCCTGGTCTCTATCCTGACTTGTGCACCGCCGTCCTACAGTGGAAACAGACCTTCCTATCATACACATTTTCACTATTATTTACCTTGTTTTGATAGCATGATTAAAATTGTCAGCAATTCAATTACCTCTAACGTGTTGAGCCTATTGGAATCATTGCCAGGCAATGTATTTGGTCACCTTTGGATGCGTTGGTGCCTTAGGTGGCGCAGTTGCATTGTCTTGGCAGCTGTTATGTGTTCATTGGAACACAGTCCGGGCTAGTCCTTTTTCTAGATTGCTCTGTCAGTCCAGCCTCACATTGTCTTACAGCTTTTTGGCTTTTTATTTCTCTTAATTTTCGTGTTTTTGGATAAAACAGGCGAAAAGATTTCACAAATTGGCAGCATACCAATCCTATAAATATTGTAGCTAGCAACACAAATGGGTTGTAGTGTATGGATGTCTGTGTAAATCAGTGGGCACTGGCAGGGCCTCTACTACCATCAGTTGCTTATCAACCAGAGAATTAATTTAAAAATCGCAGCCTTAAATTATCATGTATTTCTGAAATAAGCACTAAAGAACTCCTTGGATGATACCAGTCGGCCACCTTGTTTTCCAAACCTCTTCCTGACTGCGTTTTCAGCTGACCTGCCTTGTGCAGACTGCTACACTTTGGAATTTGCTGACTAGGGGTTAAATGTATTAAATGTACAAGTATACTTTGCCATTTGAAAATATGTAAAAACAAATGTACTGACTGGTCAACTGATCGTTCTGTAATTTAAATGTTTTGCTTGTACCAGAGTGTCCTAATGTAGCTTGCATACTTCATCAAGCTGGTTTAGTGTTAGTTAGTCCTCGTTCATTGCTTACCCATCAACTCGCCAGAGGAAGCCTGCTACCCATGCTTGCATCACCACCATTGGGCTAATAGGCTCATGTTCGCAAGCTAAGTTACCTGAGGTTCCAGGCTCCTTTCACGATTGGACTTCTTTTTGAGTTCCAGTTTGAAATATATATATGGCGGCAGAGGAGGTGTTTGGAAATCTGCCAAGCACTTCTACTAATCAATTACATTTGCCGAGTGTTGGGGTGAATAAAGAGACTGACGCAAAATCCTTGTTAAAAAGTTTGGAGAGAAATATGAAAGTAGAAATTATGAAGTGGTGGGAACATAAATCACTTTCCAAGAAAGCTGAAGTGGGGAGAGTCCCGCGGGGATTAAGAATTTTATTTGCCCCCAGCTTTGACAGACCCAATCCTAACATGTTGCGAGAGTGTGGAGAGAGTAACCTCGCTGCTTCAATGAACCTTGTGAATATTTTGATCAAATATACCAACATAGACCGTTTGGAAATACTGCATGAAATTGACAAAATGAACGAAGAGCTGAGTAAATTGGACACAATTGATTATATTACAAAAACCAAGGAAGTTATAAGAGAGACTGAAGAAACATGAAAAAATTTTTTTTAGAAAGGCCCATAAGTTTAGCAGACTATGACAATGGGCAGATCTTCACTTTTGCCAGAAAGTTTTACAACGCAAGGAGACCGCAATAAGGTGAAAAAGCAAAAAGCAATGCAGCGAACATAACATCTAATATCGACATCAATGATGACTCTTCCAGTGTCGACACCGTATCATTAACTAGTGACTCTAGTATAGAATTTGATCACAACAATACTAATAAAACGAAATTAAGTGTTGGACAGGAGCTTGATTTTTTAGTGGAAGAGAGACTCCAGACCTTGAGGCCGAGACAATTAAGGAGGCCAATAGAAAAGGAACAAACACAAGAATATGCGATAGGCGTAAAAGGTGGAAACAAAAGCAGAAAGAAAAAAACTCAATGGCAGAGGAAACGATAAATGACAATAGTGTGATCAATCTTTCATCAGTTATTCTAACCAAGGCTGAAGAACAACTGTTGGCGCTTGGTTTTAAACTATTACCCAGGAGAAAGCTTTAATTACGTGCGCACCAGAATTGATGTCTACTGTTTAATTAGGAAACTCAAACTTAAAAAGTTCTTTGCTTTGAAATCTTGAAAACAAACGACTGGTATAACATCTGAAGAGGATGAAGATCAAGGTCAAATGTCAAATGTTATCGGTCTCTGAAATTCCAACTTTACTTACCATGCATGATCTGAATGAACAAACCGAATTGCAGTCCTCACTTGCTGAAATTGATGTAGCTACACAAGAAAGACTGAGAAAAATCAACTTACTCCAGTATTGGAACTTTCATAGATTCCCATAGCTTGTATCATTCCCCGTCATCGAAATGGGAGCCTCTGTAAATAAAAAATAACATAGCAGTAGGTACAAAAGAGAAAGAAAGGCCTAGGCCTTATCAAGCGACCAAAAACATGTAACAACCAATCAGATTAGCCTCACCCCATAGAACCTTCCTGAGAGAGCCTCAGATTTTCTACAGCACGTTGTGCTAAGGGAGTCTCCACTGAGCTCTGCTCAGATTTCTCTACAACTTTTAAATTTCATATTTTTCTCTTCAAGAATGTCAGACAAGGAGAAGAAAGCTTTATTTAAAGCCTGTGCTACTTGTTCTAAGAAAATACTTTACATTGAGGACAAGCATAAAGACTGCATTTATTGCTTGTACCCTGATCATAAGGCCACTGATATTAAGACTTGCAGGACCTTTTCTACCAAGACTTTGAGATACAGGGAAGGACATCTGCTAACCTGGTTGCAGAAGATGAAGTCACGTAAGGAAGTACTATCCAGTGACAGTGATGATTCCTCCTCAGCTACATCTTCAAGGAGGTCTAAAAAGAGGGCTAAGTGTTCCCCTTCAACTTCGACTGAACCTCCTTCTAAGGCCTTACAAAATACCTCTGATGGGTCTGACAGGCCCAGTCCCAAAGAATCTCCTCACCGAGGTGTAAAGGAGAGGGAGGAACTAGTTCCTGAGGTACTTTCAACTCAGAAGGTGAGCCATGGACCTTCTATTGCCTCTCCACCATCTGTAAATGCAAAATTATTCAAGAAACCTGCTTCTGTACCTCAGGAGGGAAGATCGGAGAAGAAAATCCGTCCGTTGACAATATAAGGTACGTCGACGACAGCGTCTAATATTCACATGGCGTAGATTCCAGCTCCGTCAACGGTCCCGTCGTTGAGAGCTTTGCCGATGATGACTTAGACGACGCTACAGGTACCTGTCACAATGTCGTCGATGATGTTGACAACCTCGACGATGATGACGCCAGCGATGGTGGCGACGATGTCAATAACAACATCTACAATGGTACTGACATCGAGCTCGTCAACTGTACTGTCGACGATCAGCCCATCGTCGTCGACAATCCATTTTCCGTCGACGATTCCTTCGACGACGTCGTCGACAATACAAAAAGTTCATATTTCTATAAAAAGACGCCAAATCACACCGGAAATGACATCTCCTCATAGAGTGACAACATTACCTCCGGCTTTTCTCTTGGATGAGGAATATTCAGAGGAAGAGGAAGGTCCTTATGGTGATGCTTATAGTCCATCCCAACTTCAAGTAAAATACCAGGACTCTGATTCTGAAGATTATTACATGGAACAACAACGATACGTTCCACAAGATAGACCACAAGAGCAATCACACCAGGGTATTGTGGCCATGCCATCTTCACTTATCAGTGACTTGCAAATCATGTTGCTGGATTATAAGAGGAGATTTCCATCTCAAACCTCTGATCAGCAACCAATGCAACCACCTCCTCCACCAACTTCGACCTATCCTTCGGTTACAGTGGCTCCTCAAGTACCTCAGCCTCCAGAGCCGGAACCAGTAGAAGGTTGCCAGAATGTCGTAACGGTGCATGAGGATGATGATTCATTAGATGATTATCAGAATGTGGAACAGGTCCCGGATTTGAGTAGGGAATGGGACGATTGTCATTCCGGATCCTGCTTCACCGTCACCGGATCCTATAGATTCTCCTCCAGCAGACATTGGAGGTTTCCATAACCTTATGGAGAGCGCTTCCAAGCGGTTTGGCCTTCCCATGCCAACTGTACAATCGGAATGCTTTCTATACGATTTTAAGGAGCCTTCTAGAAATCCATCCGTTCTGTCCCGATTGTGGAGCATGTATGGAGTGAGAGAATAAAGGTGGTGCAATCTCCAGCTACCGTCATCTCTGTTCTTCTGCGACTGAAGAAAAAATATAAGGCTCCTGAAGATAGTCCCGCCTGTCTCGTTGGTCAACCAAAGCCGGCGGCTCAAAGAAAATCAAAGAATCCATTGTCGCCCCTTACCACACCACCGGATAAGGAGGGTAGGCGCCTAGACAATGTGGGGAAGAGATTCTCCTTTATGTCCAGCCTTCTTGTTAGAGCAGCCAATGCACTTGCAATTTTGGGACGATATGATCGCCAAATGTGGTGCGATTTGTCTCCATTTATGGATCAACTACCAGATGGTTCTAAAGCTGATGCAAAGAAGATTCTAGAGGAAGGAGAGCGGTCTGCTTCAGAAATTATAGATTGTGCAATGGGCATTGCCACCACTGCTTTTCGTGCTTTGGCAGGTTCAGCTGTTCTAAGACAGCAAGGCTGGCTTTAGGCTACCTGGTTTCGTCCAGAATAAGATTTTAGACTTACAGTTTGATGGAGAAATGCTTTTTGGCAAGCATGTGGACGACGCTCTACAGGACATCAAAAAAGACACAGAGGCAGCAAAGTCCCTGTAGACATTGCAATACCGCAAGGTGCCCTTCCGGGTGCAAGAGGAAAAGGTTTTTCTACATACAGAGGAGGATACCAACAACGTTACTCCTACTCACAGTACTCAGTCATACAAACCTCAGTTCTCTCAACGCCAAGGCCAATCGACGTCTTTCTCTTGCCAGCCTTCCAGAGGACGACAAGCGCGTCAGGGAAGAAATTATTCTAAACGTCAATAGCGGCTTCCCGGCTCCCCCTACTGTTCCTTCACCCCTTTACATCAGTGGGGGGCAGGATATCACAATGCGTCCACATCTGGGAGATCATTACATCAGATCAGTGGGTCCTCAATATCATCCAGTTTTGCCACACATTAGAGTGTCAACACCTTCCACCTTCCAGAGCCCCTAGCGCCACTGAATCAAAACATCTGCATCTTCTTCGTCTCAAAGCTCATCAACTGCCCATCAAAGGAGCAATAAAGCCAGTTTCTCTATCCCAACGAGGAAAAGGGTTCTATTCTAGGTTTTTCCTGGTTTGCAAAACAGAAGAAAAATGGAACCCAATGTTAGACCTGAGGGAGCTCTACACCTTTATCATAAAACTCTTGTTTCGGATAGTATCTCTTCAGGATATCTTGCATCTCCTGAATCCAGGTGATTATATGGCAACTCTGGATCTCGAGGATGCATACTTCCATGTTCCTATTCACCCAGCCCACAAGAGGTTTCTACACTTCACAGTAGCCAAGAGCCACTTTCAGTTCAGGGTCCTGCCTTTCGGACTCAGATCCGCTCCGCGGATATTCACAAAGGTATTGACCCCAGTTGCAGCATTTCTCAGAAGACAGCCACTGCAGGTCTTTCCCTACCCCGACGATTGGTTGATAAAAGCTCCATCTTCTCAAGCAACCGCAAGAGCAGTAGAAAGTTGCATTCAGCTTTTCAACAGAGACAAGTCTTTGTCCATCCAAGTCCGCCAAGTTTCTTGGGTCCATTCTGGATACAAATTGTTGCAAGGCTTTCCCATCAGAGGAAAGACAGAAAAGGCTGATTCTTTCTGCCCGCCAATTGCAGAAGAAGCGAACTCTGTCCGTCTATACAAATCTCTCCTACGATCGATGTCATCCTGCATTCCCTTAATTCCGCATTGCAGACTTCATATGCGCCCATTGCTAGAACAACTGGACATGCAATGGCGCCAGGCGGAAGGCTCCTTCGACGACAAGATAATAGTCACTCCTCTTATGAAGGAGGGGGTCGAGTGGTGGACCAGCAAGGCAATATCTTGAAAGGTCTCACTTTCAAAATTGCTCCAGCTCCTTTAATACTGACCACTGAAGCCTCTCTAGAAGGCTGGCAAAGGTGTTGCAAGACCTTCAAGTAAGCGGTCACTGGACACCCGAACAGCGCACTCTCCACATCAATCTTCTGGAGCTCAAGGCGATTCGTTTGGCTTTACAAGCTTTCCTTCCGAGGATTCGGAACTCCACCGTCCTGGTCCGTACAGACAACACGACGGCCATGCACTATGTGAACAAGCAAGATGGAACAAGATCTCAACTTCTTTCAAAGGAGGCCCAAGAGATTTGAAAATGGACAATTCTTCAAAAAATCGCTCTCAGCAGAGCATCTTCAAGGTACCCTCAACACGACATCAGATACGTTGAGTCTTCTGAAATCAGTCTGTCACGAGTGGGAACTGGATCAGGGCACTCTCGCCGGAATTTTCACTCATTGGGGCACTCCGTCCATAGACCTGTTCGCTACACCAGACAACAGGAAAGGCCTGCTTTATGCAAGCAGGGATCACCATTGAGGATCGTTGGGGAATGTTCTTTCGATGGACTGGTCTGGCGCATTTGTTTATGCCTTTCCGCCAATTCCCCTGATTCCAAGATTTCTCTGGAAACTCAAAGACAGAACCCTATACAATGATTCTAATAGCACCGACGTGGCCCTCCAGTTCTGGTTCACAGAGCTTATCCTACTCTCACAAGATCAGCCGCTTTACCTGCGTCCCATTTTCTTCTCTATTGACAATGTCCCAGGGCCAAGTGGTACATCCGGACCCGAGCTCACTTCAGTTGACGGCGTGGCTCCTGAGCACTGAGAGTTCCAGAGTTTAGATATCCCTCAAGACTGTAAAGAGGTTTTAGCTCAAGCCCGTTTACCAAGTACAAATAAAGCCTATTGCGTAAATTGTAAATGTTTTTGTTTGTGGTTCCACCGGGAGAACCTTCATCCGTTCTCTTCTGCTCCTCAACAGATATTACCTTACATTCTGTCTCTGGCCAAATCAGGTCTAGCACATTCTTCCACCAAGGTTCACCTGGCCGCTATCTCTAGATTCAGACGGACAGCCTCTGGCCCTTCCCTCTGGTCTGCGAGGATTGTTAAACAATTCCTGAAAGGTCTCTTTAGAGTTTTCCCTCCTGTTTGAACTCTGCCTCCAATGTGGCAGCTCAACTTGGTTCTTGCTCATCTCATGAGACCTCGGTTTGAGCCTATTCATAAAAGCGGATCTTAAATTTCTGTCATGGAAGGTGGGCCTCCTTCTGGCCTTAACGTCAGCCAGGAGAGTTGCAGAATTTCAAGCTCGCACGATTAAGGAACCCTTTTTACAGTTCAAAAACAACACTCTAATTCTAAGGACAAATCTGAAATTTATTCCAAAGGTCCCTTTGGATTTCCATTTGACTGAACCTGTCGTTCTAAATTCTTTTTTCCCTCGACATACAACTCCAGCAGAAAGGTCTCTTCATTCCATGGATGTCCAGAGATGCCTGAAATGTTATCTTAAATGCACAAAGGATTTCAGAAAGTCCACACAACTCTTTGTCGCTTTCAGTGCTCCTTGAAAAGGTTTTCCGCTTTCAAAGCAAGGGATTTCATGTTGGATTGCCAGCGCAATTCACTACTGTCACCAAGCGGCGGGTAAACCGCTAGAAAGACGTGTCCTGGCTCACTCCACGAGATCAGTTTCATCATCTGCTCCTCTCTTCGCTGGAGTTCCTATCAAAGACATTTGTAGGGCAGCTACATGAAGCAGTGCCCACACTTTTACAAAGCACTACTGCTTGGACTCTTCCACACGGAGTGAGGCGGCAGTGGGACAAGCAGTCCTGAGGAATCTCTTCCAATAGGCCGTGAGCTTTCCCTTCTATCCCTCCTTCCTATTATTGCACATTTTGTATCTGATAATGTTCACTGATTACTGTTTCAAGATTTGTTAATGTTGGACTTGGCCCTTAGGGCAGGTTCACCCCTAGACTTTTTGCCTTATATGTGACCCTGTGTCAGTGATTTTTGGGTCTCTGCGCACTTTCCCCTGAGTCCCAGAGTGAAAGTGCGTGCGTGTAGTATGGCTGGCCTGCCCTCCCATAGGAATGCATGGGGAATGTGTGTCCCTGGTAGTTCCTGATGCGTGGGGAGTGCAGGCTCGAGTTTAGTATGTGTAAACTCGTGAGAGTGAATGCTGCGAGATGGTGTCTGCGGCATGTATGTGTCTAGAAGGGAAGTGCTACTTCTGGACATTGAGATATGTGTGCAGTGAGGGTGCTGGAGCGTGATTGGCTGGAGCTGGCTGGCATGCCAGGCTCCAGGAAGTCTAGATGGGTTTGCCCGGTGGTGAGTGGGAGATTAGCATGAGTGATGTGTGGGAGGAGTGTACCTGTGGCCTGGATGGGCTGGGTTTTCCCCACACAATGCTGGCTCCGCCCCCCTGTGGTGTGTCTAATGACCCTAGCCTCCCCAGTGAAAGGAATGGGTGGTTGGGCCATCAAGAGTGCTCCAGAACCAGCTGCGACTGGTTTTTCCCCCACCCTGCACCCTGAAACAAAGGATTTGTTAGTATAAGAAGGGGCTGTGTCCCCACTGAAAATGTTCTGCTTTTGGATCCTGCCAGAGGGGGCTGTTGCTGATGCTGGGGCCAGGAGGACCGCCACTTGGGGTGTCTCCCTGCCTGGAGACCCAGTGTGCTGGCTCTGGCCCAGCCTTGCCCCCCTGCCTGCCTCCAGCCCCTGCTGGAGCTTGTGCTGTGCCTGCAGCACTGAGAACGCTGCTCTCTGCCCTTCAGCGCTGGGGAGCGCTGGAATCCCTTGTCTAGCGCTTGAGAGCGCTGCATTTGGCCCGGTGGCGCTTGGGAGCGCCTTTTCTTAGAGGCTAGCGCTGCTAGCGCTTTGAGAGCCAGCCGGTGCCCACCCGGCATCAGCCCGAAATTGCGGTGCCTAGCGAGTGCCTACCTCGCTTTATATTTGCTTTGGCGGCGCGGGTGCCACCCCGCTCCTTGCCGCTTTGTTTGCCCGTGATTTATGTGGATCACGAGGGAGCCCACTCCTCGGATCATGGGAGCCCGCCTGCCTGCCTAAAAGCGAGCCGCCGCGCTGCCCGCGGCGACCCGGAAGCACTGGGCCGGCTGACCAATTGCAGCGGGGCCCGAGACAGGCAACCCGGAAGTCCCGCCCCTCGCAGCAGAGAAGCTGCCTGCCGGGTCCCCGAGGCTCCCCGAGTGGAGAGGAGAGCCCCGGGACGAGAGAAGAGGAGCCCCGCCGCCCAGGAAGAGTCCTGGACCTTCGAGGCCCCGGAGGAGAAGTGTGGAGAGAGCCCCCGAGGAGCGGGAGCTCTCGTGCAGGAGCCGCCGCCCGGGAGTGAGGAGCCCAGCAGCCGGTGAGTGAAAGCCGGCCAGGGAGAGAGGCGCGAGGTCGCGCACCCTCTCCCCCCCCCCCCTGCCTCTACTCGAGCGGCCCCACGTGACAGCGGGCCGCTCCACTAGGGTGCACAGTTGTTTCCCGAGTCCCCCAGAGGTGGGGACTCCCACAGAAGCGCCCCACGTGGCCGAGGGTTCCCCGTGAGGGGCCCCGACGCCCACATCATTGTTGAAGAGCCCAGAGAGGCTCCTGGGGGCCATTTGTTCTTTGAGCCAGAGAGGCTCTGAGGGTGCCATTCCCCCGTGAGGGTCCCCAATAGCCCAGTGAGGCTGCACCTTTTTGGTTTTGAGCCCTGAGAGGCTCGAGGTGGCAGATTGCTTTGTGAGCCCAGAGAGGCTCATTGCCCATTTGTTCTGAGAGTCCAGTGAGGCCCCACAGTGCCACAGTGGTGGTTCTTGAGCCCAGAGAGGCTCCAACGTTGCCCTAACTTTCCCTGCACCAGTTGCCCAGCACTTTGTGGTCAACTGCTACGTTTAGGCCCTGACATTGGGACACGGGGACTGTCACAGGTGGTGACTGATTAAAGTTTTGCGCAATGTTATTGCTACACCTCTGAATGTTAATGCATCATGTGTTTTGTTTTTGACATCCCTACAGGTATTGTGATGTGTAGGTGGTTGTTTTCTCCCTAGTACAGGTGGTGCTAGTGAGGTCCTGTTACCAGTGATTACTGGTTGTATGCTCTATGTTTATATTGTGTGCTACACTGATTTTACTTTCTAAAGTGCTATTACTGAAGGTATTGCTTCTAAAGTGCTATTACTGAAGGTATTGCTTCTAAAGTGCTATTACTGAAGGTATTGCTTCTAAAGTGCTATTACTGAAGGTATTGCTTCTAAAGTGCTATTACTGAAGGTATTGCTTCTAAAAGTGCTGATACCCTTGATAGTGGTCCAAGTGGCCCTGTCCTGTACAAATATCCCTTGTAAATTCCGCCCGTGCCTGTTGGCACAGTGTAACAAGATGTGTGTTTTATCTGATGTATATTTATTATAATACAAAGGCTATTTTTATATAACCTTGTGTGGAGTTTTCCTTTGTGGTGGGCCTTGGGTGTTGTTGCTGGGGTGCGCGCGCAAATACTTAACTTACATCGCCTCCAAGTTTAGCCTTGACTGCTCGCGCCACGTTACCTAGAGGGCGAGTAGGGGTTATCTTGGCGTGTAACTCCCTTGCCCTGACTCTTGGAAGTGGTGATCCCTGACTGACCTCGACGCGAGTCTTGGCCGGCCAGGGACCCTTTTCCAACAGTTAACTTATTATGAAAGTGTGGATACAGAGTTGTTTCAGTTTCTCTGGCACAAAATGTGCTTTATTGCTAACTGCTAGCTACTTTGATACAAGCTATGAGAATCTATGAAAGCTCCAATACTGGAGTAAGAAAACAAGTTGCGTACCTGTGACTTTGGTTCTCCAGTATTGGTAACTTTCAAAGATTCCCATGCGCCCATCCTCCTCCCCTGTGAAAGCTCAGCCTTCAGCAAATGTGGTTACTGTTACACAATGGCTACAAAAATCTGAGGCTCTCTCAGGAAGGTTCTATGGGGTGAGGCTAATCTGATTGGTTGTTACATGTTTTTGGTCTCTTTTGCAAAATGAAGTGGATATGCTACAAAATGAGATGAGGCCTAGGCCTTTCTTTCTCTTTTGTACCTACTGCTATGTTATTTTTTATTTACTGAGGCTCCCATTCCGACGGGGAATAATACAAGCTATGGGAATCTATGAAAGTTACCAATACTGGAGAACCAAAGTTACAGGTAAGTAACTTGTTTTCTTATTGCTGAAAGGGGCTGGGATTAGCCCTTTTAAACCCAAATCCTGCTTCGTGCCACTTATGCCCAAAGATGAGTTGACACATTTCATGATATTGTCGTTGATGCCCTTAAAAAATTGTAACATAGTGTAAATAACAACAGATTACAGAGAAACATGCACTATAAGAAATGGGAATATGATAAGCTAATGAAAAATTTCGGTGGAAATCATGACATTATAATTAAAAAGTCAGACAAAGGTGGTAATTTGGCAAAAAATGACTATATTCAGGAGGCGCATAGACAATTGGACAATAATGTATGTTACAAGCTACTATGAAGGAATATAATGCAGAAAAAGATACATTACCGAAACAGCTAGCACAATGGAGACGAGAAGGTCTCATATCCACAGATGAATACAAATTCATGTATAATGAATTTCCTGTTTTACCTGTACTGTATTTGATTCCAAAAATTCACAAAAATGTAATGCCCATTCCGGGAAGGCCCATTATTTCGGCTATTGATAGTGCAGGTGAACAAGTAGGTCAGTATATTGACTATTTTTTACAGGATCTGGTCAAGGAGTTGCCCAGCTATGTTAAAGATACAGGAGACTTCTTTTTAATGAAAACCAATGAGCTAGTGTGGACTGATGATTTGTATTTAATTACACTTGACATTGAGTCACTTTATACTAGTATAGACCACAGCATGGGTTTGAGAGCAGTCAAACATTTTTTGGATATGAGAACTTGTGAATTCTATGATCATAATAAGGTGATCCTAGAGCTTATATCGTGATGTCTTTACAATTTTTTTCTTTTTGATCAAGATGTTTTTAAACAATTGAGAGGAGTGGCAGTGGGTGCCTGTTTCTCTCCCAGCTACGCATGCTTGCATGTTGGCTAGCGGGAGAAACAGGTTCGTAAAAAGTCACATCCGGCATTGTTTGATCAACATGTTTTATGTTACCTTAGATACATTGAGGATGTTTTTATTCTGTGGAGGGGCAGTGAAATTGAAGCCCAACAGTTTATTAAAACTATTAATGATAACTCCATGAACTTAACCTTCACGTCTCACGTAGATAAAACTCAAGTTGAGCTTCTTGATGTAAGGCTTTACATTAAGGAGGATAAACTCGAAACCACTTAATTAAGAAAACCTACTTCTGGAAATGTCCCGCTTCATGCGAGCAGTGCACACCCTAGGCACCTAATAGCGAGTATACCCTTTGGAGAAATCCTAAGGTTAAAATGCATTTGTAGTGCAGAATCTGACCTTACCGAGTGTTTACATGACATGTCTAATAGACTAAAAGCTAGACGATAAAGCGAAAACATTATAAAAGAGGCCATGAACAAGGCTAGCTTTCGGCCAAGGAGCAGTTTATTTAAAAGCAGTAATATTGATCCTCATAATCGTGATAAGAATTCGGTATCCTTGTCTGGAAATGCTGACTCTACTAGACTCATCACCACCTATAGCAATGAGGAACGGAAAATCAGAACAATCATCAAAAACCATTGGCCCATTGTATCAACTGATAATGTGTTGAGCAATAGAATAGCAGAAACTCCTATGATTTCTTTCAGGAGCGTTAATCAATGGGTTCTATTCTTGACAAGAATTCTCCTGAGACAAGGAAAACCATTAACTGGCTACAGCCAGCCCATGGTTTTAAGAAATGTTCCTCATGCAGGGCTTGTAAATTTGGCTGTAAGAAGACCAATTACTCCACTCCTTTCAGTCATTTACCCATTTCAATTTCTGGCAGCTATAACTGTAGGACTGAATATGCAGTTTATGTTCCGACGTGCACCTGTGGCCTTAACTACATTGGTAGTACGATGCAACAGGTGCATGTCAGAATACTGCAACATATACAAGCCATTCTGCACAGTGATCCAGCCTACCCAGTAGCAAGGCACTTCAAAAGAATTCATGACAATGATGTAAACTGTCTAACCTATTATGTTATCAACGCCATCCCTAAACCACGGACGGGGGGCAATAGGGAGCATCAACTGAGACATTTAGAAACCAAAATCATCTTGGAATTCGACAGTAAGTGGCCCAATTGGTTGAACAACACGGAAGATATGCATAATTTCCTCTGACTAACATTGATAAGTATGCAGATATGCGTTTCTGTGTTAATAACAGTGTCTTCAAACACTTCTGATTTTATGTCACTTTCTTGACACTTGGCAAATTGTAAGATGATTTAGATAATCATTTTTTGTATTATGAAGTAAAAAGAATAATTTTTCACCTGCTGCAATTAATATTTCCCCGTGACAGATTTTTTAGTATAATGGATTTTTAGCAATATATTTATATGATTTTAATGGTATTTTCTAAAAATAGATTTTACTGTTATTAATATATATGAAATTTGCATTTAATTATACTGAATTCTATTTTAGATTTTTTTTGCACTTTTGCACCATTTTGCACGTCAAAGTTTTTGGCTGCTAGGCATTCATGCACCTTACCCTAGTGTCCCATCGGATTTGTACAGGATTGATCTTTCCAATATGACAGCATTTTTTTTACAAGTGTTTCCAACTATACATTTGGGATTTAACCCGTGCGGTTGCAGGATCACATACCGCAAATGAATATAGATATAAAAAAAACAAAGAAATGGTTTTGCCATGTATATAAACAAAGTAGAATTGTAACCTTACATTTATGTATTTATACAAATTGTTCTATTTTTAAATTGCTTTTGTTAACACTTTAGTAAAATACAATGCATTGCAATGTTTTTTAGCATTTGAGATTGTAGTCTATATTCAGTGTCGAGGGACATGTGACACGGAGCTTTGGAGGTGGGTGTGCACTAAGCAAACCAATATGGCGATGTTGTTCCGCATGTGAACAAGGGCTCCTGAAGCCTGAAACGCTTTGTTCGTGGGAACAAGATTTTAAATAAATAACATCTTGCCTGATACTGCGGGGTCTGTGTCTCCTTCATCGCCGCCCCTTTGGGCAACAATTGCGTCTGAACTATCGATCTGTACATTGACAGATCTGTGAAGGGAATGAAGCTATTATATGAAATCACCTGGGAACATTCTCCAACTAGCTGTTTGCTCGACTTTTAGTAAGGGGATTAAGTGCTACCAGAGCGAGAGACTTTTGGTGGCCTCAAGCTTGCGTGCGCTTTCGCGCATGTCTTGGCCCCCACTGTGCTCCTCACTTCTTTTGGCTTCACTCTGCCATCTGGCTTTCCTCATGGCACCCCTCTGCCCTTCCCTCACCACAGAGCGCGTCTCGCGGCTGCGCGTGTTTAGTTCGCCTCAGATGCAGCCTGCGGTCGGGTGCGCTTCACTTCCTCATACTAAAAGTCCTTGTTTGCTTTCTCTGACCCCAATCTATTGTCGCTTAATTTCTTTGAGCCTCCTCTGTCCCTCTTTACTTTCGCTAACTCCCTCTAACCCTCCTTGTTTCACTTGTCCCAGCTTCCTTTTTTTTTTTTTTAGCGCACGCACACAACTCAAGGCTTATTCCTAGAGAGGTGCGTAGTAATGGCAGCCTGTTGCTTTGTTGCCACAGCGAGATGGGCTTCAAGTGTGCTGTTGCAATCTAGCTTAACTGTTCGGTCTGGCATTAACCAAAGCCTATTGATTTTAGAAAAAGTATATGTAACCTATATACAGGCTTTCAGACAATTTTATTTGTGCAGTGGTTTTGTTGTTTTGTCATTCAAAATGTTCTTTTGCCAACTAGGGCATACAGCAAGGGGCAGTGCTTAAGCTCACTTCAGCCGTTGGCTGACTCCACTGTGAATGTCATTCTGGTCTTTCACAAGGAGCGTACTCGCAGGCAAAGTACTTCCCTTTCAGTGCCTTGGACTACTATGCTGATGTCTGCTTTCTGAGAACCAAAAATATTTTTGCTTTTTTTTCCTATTCTTTTTTTTATATATTGGTGCCGGACTGGAAGCTCCAACATCTTAAACTTTTGTAAAAACTGTGCAATATTGAGCACTAACAAAGTCAAAAGGCTGGCTGTCAGACTGGTTGTTTTTGCCAATGTTTGATTGAAAATGTGCCAGTGTTGTTAGCTCCAAATAACAGAATACTTTAAAATATACTGCTGCTTTAAAAATAAACATGTAATTACTTGCCTCAAAAGTCATCAGGCATTTTACCTGTGCCCCCAGGAATTTAAATATTTGGTATCTTCCAGTGAAAGGAAACTTATGTATGGTAATTTGAGCAAAAAGTAAAACATCACCACCTTACACAAAAGACCAGAGTGATATGTATAGCAGGGCTCTTGAAAAATAGGCCGGTATCACCTATTATATGTTCCAACTTTGAAGAATATCTTACTTGATGCTTCTACGGGCCATACAGTTCACACGTGTAGATGGTTGCTGCTTATTCTTATTTTGCTTATGCCTTCTTTCCGGTGGGTCTCTTTGTGTGAAATGGATTGTGTATAAATGCACGAATAATTAGTATACAAACAATCCGGTACAGTAATAAAGGTATGACTGGGGGATTTAAAAAAATTACATTTACCCTGATATATTATGGTCTCTGGTATGTATTTCAGTACAACTGTACAAGAGCTTACATTTGGAGTGGGACAGAATAAACATTTTTACTTACTGAGATGTTTTTGTATGAACGTTAGGGATTTACTGCTGGTCAATGCTTAACAATATTACTGGACAGTCTGGTTATGGATAGTACAAATGGAATGTGGGAATCCAATGTAAATAACATCGAATACTGTTCAGCCTTTTGACTTTAGCTAGTAATCGGCAGTGATCTGTGTGTGATGTTAATTTTTACAGGCCCTTCTTTTCTCTGAAAAGTTGGATTTGTATATTTGTTCTCCATTTGTGGCTCTGGCTATACTGAATCTCTGTTTGGAGTTTGTATTGTTGCCTGATTATGGGTTTGTTTGATGTGCACTTTGACTGTGCCCTTGGAGCTCCATTAACTTCAGTATTAAGCTAAATGTAAATTGCTATGGAGGTAAGGTCTTCAGGCATATAAACGTAGAAAGGATTGATTTAGTTTTTGGATGATTAACTTTGTCCTTAATAATTAAATGTTCCATAGACTGACTGAGCAACTGTCGGCATTAATAGAAGTAAAAAACATAGTTAAATGCTTGCGATGCAGCTCAGAGTGCATGTGTTTGGTCTCCTATGAAATAACAAGCATTGGCATAGCCAATAGGTCTCGCTTTTTGGGACCTTATAAGTATTTAGTTAGGCAGCAAAATATCCTTGGTGCAACAACATTAACTTTTGCATGGTTAAACACTTATAAGATCCCAAAGGCGAGTCCTATTGGCTATGCCAATGCTTGTATGCTATTGTTATCCTTTCTTCTGAGCTATAAAATAAATTTTACGAATAGAATATTGTTACAAAGACAGAAAAGAATTACTGTAACTTGTGGTAGAATAAGCTGTTCTTGAATTCGGAAGATGGTGCAGCAGCATGGGAAAACTTTAAATTATTTGCTGTAAGTAGGGTGTTTCCTTATATAAGGTTGTCAGAAATTCCTTCTGCTGCACAGCTCTAATGTTAGAAATACCGTTTTCATCACTGTAACTAGCTTTCTGTGTTTTTCACAGGTTACTATCATCATTTACCTTTCCATCCTGGGCTTGCTTCTGCTCTACATGCTTTACCTTACCATGATAGAACCCATGCTAAAGAAACACCTCTTCGGCCATTCGCAACTCATACAATCTGACGATGATGTAGGGGTAAGTTCTTGAGCAACGACAATAACAATTCACGGTTGCTTACTTTCAACAGAAGAGAGTTGTTCACGGCTGCTCACAAGTTTTAGTGAACAAAACTAAGGTGGAATTCAACGGAATGTTATCATATGGCATGGATATATTACATTCACTGTTGATATATTACTTTTATGAACAGTGAGCATTGCTAATGTATATGTTACCCTGGACATTACATGGTATGGTTCTGCTTACGTTTTCTAATTTTTGCAAGGTGCAGCTGCCACTGGTGCAGCATTGTAGAACTGAAAACTATCTGAAAGGGTTACAGGCCTATCTTTGTTTGTGTAGGTGGGGTTATAATATGTCCTATATAGGTAAGGCCTGGTCATGTAGTAGTTAATGTGTTTGTACCTTCATTATTAGCTACCACTTGGTTATTAACCCAATGTCATCCCAGGGGTTTTGGAAGCCCCAGGCAAGGCATCATTTAGAGACTCTGGATCGAAAGAACTTTATATTTCAGTACCCATTTTCTGCTAATTTATACCCAGTGATGCCAAACAATATTGAATAAATGTTAGAGGTTGAGATGGAGAAGTAGACAGATGTGTTATAGAGAGAAAGGTCACTTTCCCAGTGACCCCTTCAAAGGAGCAGACACTGGTAATTGCCACTTTGAACATTCATTAAAGCATCTCTGTATTCTCCGTTTGGCCCCAACGTTAGTTGCTTTCATGGGGGGAAAGGGACCATATTCCTCTTACTTAAACATAGCTAAATAATTACATTGCTTGAACGCAAACCTAGTACAACGAAGAATCTCATATGTCAATTTTTTTAATAAATAGCTAAAAACCTACATTGTTTGATCACAAATCTAGATACACCGAATAATCACATGTCAATTTTACATACAATTATGCTGAAATTATGCAACATTTGCCCAACACCACCAATGTTTAATCATGTCATAAAACTTTAATCTAGGTGTAAACTTAAAAGGATGAAAGTTTTGTAATGCATCTAAAGAGCAATGGGCTGCCTCATTAGTAAAAGTATGGCCTAGGGACCTCTGAAATCAATAATCTGTCTCTTCGATTACTTTAATGTCTCTGATGGTTGGGAATTGGAATGTTTTCTAGCTTCTCATTTTGATATTGTGTGTAGACAGAAATGGATGTTTATTTAGATCTGTACGACTCTCCTCTCAGATTGTTGATGTTTTAGGTCCATTATTCACTCTTCATGTGGGTCTCAGGATTAGGACCTAAAATAAGAGCTGGTTCATATTATCAGAACTGTATTCTGCTGCCCGTTTATAGTTTGCCTGGTTTACTTGGGTGTAAGCGGGCGGTTAGTCCTGGAGGACCCCTGCAATAATGAAAATTGGAAAATTTGAACCCTCTGAATGGCCAAGGGAGCTTTTTCTCCCGTTGGCACAGTACTAAATGGTCTTATTGGCTGCCCGCAAGCCAAAGAAAAATGTTTCGGCAGCCATTACAGAACTTGGGCACGTAGTCTCATGTCCAAAAGTTGCGTATGCGGGCAGTGTAGGGGCATGCTGACCACCTGCTACTTGGGGTGTGGCGCCAGAGATGCCTCCAGGGGCCACATTTTTTTAAAAACGTTTGTTTTGTGCCACAGGTACCGCTGTACGCCCATGGGACCCAGTGTGACCTTCCTGGGGGGTACTACGATACTTTTCTAGAACTCTCCTCCCAAGCTTCATCCCCATGGTACCGCTTTACCATATAAGCTCCATCAGGGGGAAGCTTACAGGCTACATCGGTGTATGTTGTTGAAGCTTAAGTGGCGGTAACAGCAAAAAAAATTAAAGAAATATATAGACATATACATCTTTAGATAGATAGGTACGAAGATGTATGTATGTATAAAATATATGTTGGTTGTTCATGCGGTGCTGGTGCACATAGAGGGTTTAGCTTGGGCACAGGACCAGACCAGATCCTTCCCCCAACCCCCTCCCACCTGCGTATGGTCAAAGGCCATTATTGCTAGCAAGTGGGACCCCCTCTCAAGGAGAATAAGGTCGGGGAGAAGAGGGGAAAACTACTGAAAAAAACTAGAGGATAAACTCCCTTGTAACCTGTATTTCTTTGACTATCTAGAAAGAATCTAATATGGGCTAAACACAACACTTCAACAGTATATTTTGTATGCCATCGTTTTATTATTCAAAATAGTTGTATCAAAATTCATTGAATTTTTTCCATTTTTTATATATAAAACACTAAAGACAAACTTCCATTTATAGTTGATTTATTTTTCTATACATGATTCCATGCTACCAACACATGGTAGGCAAATGTAACATCTTACTCTGAACCCCTAAATGATTAAATAATACAAAACTATTTTCTTTGTGTCAAATCTCAAACACATTCAATCGCAACCACACACATTCATACATCACCCAAAACCAATATGACATCGAGAAACCTCAGGTCAGAATAGTGCAAGTAATGAAAAGTTAAGTGTACAGGTCTGACCACACTTCAATAAAATTAGTTACAATGGAGAGCCAGACTGTATAAGCAAATTATTTACAATGGAGAGTCAGACTGTATAAGCAGATAACAAAAAAAAGAAAAGGACTATTTATATACCAAATGGTCTCCTAATGTGACTTCTCCTAAAGACAGTACTGTATGTTTTGAGGCATTAATACTCACAGAGGGTAGAAATGAGCACCTACAATCTTGAAAATTACGTCACTGGTGGGAACGGTCACTGCGTGTAGTCAGAGGCCTTACCCTACTGTGTTCTATTTTGTTTCATTTCTTTGTGGTCATAGTAGATGCTCCAGACATCTGAATGAAATTGTCACAGAGGATTACCTATAATAGAATCGAGACCTATTAATACCTAATAATTTCTTAACCTATGGAGATTCCAATGATCCTAACGGCTTAAATGGGGGGGGGCATCCACACATAACCAAGGCATGCCATGTCGGCTCCTTCGATAGATTCCGTAGCGGTAATTGTCTTTCGTCAATATGAGGTTATACCGTAGGGTAAATATTTCTTAGATCTTTTGGTTCCACCAGAGTTATCCCTTTAGTAAAATAATTTTTATTTGTTAAAGACACCTTTTACTGGAGTCCCCACACCGTGTACTGCAGCGTTAGAGCATTGGTCTTTGTCGAAAAAAGGTTAACGCTGTGTATGCACAAGCAGCATATAATAAACATATCTGAAAGAAACACGTTAGTGTTAGATTCCTTACCTTAGAATATCCCCAGGCGTCAGTCTGGATCCGGAAACTTTTGCGTAGCAGTACCCCTGCGCGTCGGTAGGCGTCGTCTGCAGGCGTCCCCTGCGGCTCCGCGTCCGTCGTCGGCGTCGTGCGCCGTGATGACGTCGCTGGAGTATATAGACGCCGCCTCCGCGCGCTGACGTCAGTTCTTCTTTTTTCCGCGCCAGTGGACGCAGATCTGAAGAGCAGTACTCCGGTCTTTGACCAAGTTTTTCGAAGTTATTTCTCACTTTGTGCCTGATAGGATGCCTGGGTTCAAGCACTGTGATGACTGTGAGCGCACGATGTCGGTCACAGACCATCACCGCCTCTGTCTCCGGTGTCTGGGCCCCGACCACGACGTGGACTCCTGCGTCGACTGCCGGGCCCTCACCAACAAGGCTAGGCGGGAGCGGTCCCGCAAGCTACTGGAGCTCCGGGTGTCGGCCCCACGTCGGGACCGGGAGCGGTCCCGGTCCGGCCGGAGGTCGAGAGAGCGTTCGAGGGAGCGATCGCGGAGCCGCGCTGAGCGTTCCGGAAGTCGACACCACTCGTCAGGCTCGTCAGGTAGGAAGCACAAGAAGTCGGGGCGTCGTCATCGTACCCCCGACTCCCCCCGACGCTCGCGCGATGCGGCCGGGGGCTCGGGTGACCCCAACCCCGCGGCTCCGCGAGAGTCGCCGGCGCGGCCTGCCTCATACCCTCCGGTCCCTGGGCACGGTGCGACGCCTGAGGAGATCGAGGCATTCCTCATGGCCATGAGGGCGCTCGGTTCTCCGACGGGGCCTACGGTGCCTTCGGGCCCAGTGCTACCGTCTGGGGGCCCTGGCGGTTCGGGTGTCCCTGCCTCTGCGCTGTCGGGTGCTCCGGCCCCGGCGCCGCCGACGGCTCCGACCCCGGCGCCGCAAGGGCCTTCGGGATCGGCGCCGACTGGTCTTCCGGCCTCCCCGGCGCCGTTGCCATCGGGGTTACCCCCGACGCCGCCCCCGCGCGGCGCCGGTTCTCCGGTGCCGGCTCCGGCCGGCGGCGGGGTTCCGGCGCCGGCTCCGGGCGGCGCCGTCCCCTTACCTTCCCCGACGCCGGACGCGGCGCCGGACGGGCGTCGCTCGACGCCGGTCCCGGCGCCGATGGGGCCCATGAACCCCGAGGAGCCGGTCTACATCGTTGACTCCGAATACGGAGAAGATGAAGAGTTCGGTGAAGGTTGGGAGGGGTCCGAGGACCCTCTGTCACGCGAGTGCCAGTATGACCCGGACTGGACAGGTGACTTGGGGGATGCCAGTGGTCTGGACGACTCTCCTAACCCTGGTTTGATCTCTCCTCCTTCCGTGGCATCGGTGGAGGGAGCTGCATATTCTGTGGTGCTGATGAGGGCTGCCAAGGCCTTACACCTTGAGCTCCCCGTCGCGGCCGTGATGCCTAACATCCTCACCGAGGTCTTCAAACCGCAGTCATGCCCACAGGAGCCACTGCTGCCGTTTAATGAAGCCTTGTCAGACGTTCTGTTGGGCACTTGGTCCAGGCCCGCTTCAGGTCCGCCTGTTGATCGGAACGTGGCCAGGCGCCACCGTCCTTGTCCGGACGACCCCAAGTTCCTGTCTACCCACCCCACCCCTGAGAGTCTGGTGATCCAGGCCTCGACCTCCCAGTCCGCATTCCCGTCGGCCCCGCCCGACCGGGAATCCAAGAGGTATGACCAATTTGGCAAGAAGGTCTTCTCGTCCATTAGTTTGGGCCTGCGGTCTTGCAACACCGCTTGCCTCTTGGGCCGCTACACCCACTCTGTGTGGGATACGGTCGCGGAACTGCTGCCAGAATGCCCCATGGAGGTGCGGGCAAAACTCGGTCAGGCTGTGGCTGAGGGCCGAGATGCAGCGAAATATTCGATACGGTGTGGTCTTGATACGACCGACTCGCTGGGCAGAGCTATGTCAACGACTGTGGCGATTCGTCGCCACGCCTGGCTGAGATCCGCCAATTTTTCGGCAGACGTCCAAAATACTTTGATGGACATGCCGTTCGATGGCTGTCACCTCTTCGGTGACAAGGCGGACCACGCGCTGGAACGCTTCAAGGACTCCAGGGTCACGGCCAAGTCCTTGGGTCTCTCGACCCAGCGTCAGCAAACGGGTTCGTTTCGTCCCTTTCGTGGCCAAGGAAGGGGCGCCCCCACACGTGCTGCCAGCCACGCGCCGCAACAATCCTTTGAACGCGGTGGCGGCCGTGGAAACCGCCGTGGTGGCGGTCGGGGACAACGGCGGGGTCAGACCACACCTTCCCCCGCAGCATCTATTCCAAAATCCTCCTAGTCCGTGCTTTCGGCCCCATGTGACGCCAGTGGGTGGCAGGGTTCGCCATCACCACGCTCACTGGCGCACGATCACTTCGGACAGGTGGGTGCTGCAAATCGTCCGAAGGGGCTACTCCCTCCCCTTCGAGACCTCTCCTCCAGCCATGCCACCGCAGAACCACCGTGTGTCGGGGGACCACTTGACACTTCTGCAGGAGGAAGTTACGGCCCTCTTGGCCAAGGGGGCCATCGAGCGCGTTCCTGGGCCAGAAGTAGGGCGTGGTTGTTATTCCCACTACTTTCTGGTGCCCAAGAAGGACAAGGGGGGCCTACGTCCTATCTTGGATCTAAGGAACGTCAACGGCTTCCTCCGGAAGGAGAAGTTCAAGATGTTGACGTTAGCTCAGGTCTTGGCTGCTCTAGACCCACAAGACTGGATGGTAGCGTTGGACTTGCAGGACGCCTATTTTCACATCCCCGTCCTGCCGGCCCACCGGCGTTACCTGCGGTTCACGGTAGGCCAGGAGCATTTTCAGTTTGTCGTGCTTCCCTTCGGCCTTACCAGCGCCCCACGGGTGTTCACAAAGGTGATGGCGGTGGTCGCAGCCCATCTGCGCAGGTTAGGGGTTTCAGTCTTCCCCTACCTAGATGACTGGTTGTTGAAGGCGGGCTCGCCCCAGACAGTCGTCCACCACCTTCAGATGACGGCAGACCTCTTGCACGGCCTGGGGTTCTCCATCAATGTGCCGAAATCACACCTGTGTCCCTCTCAAAAGCTCCTTTTCATCGGAGCGGTTCTGGACTCGGCGCAGTTTCGGGTTTATCCTCCGGAACGGCAGGTTCGGGATATTCAGGCTTTGATTCCCATCTTTCAGCCGCTATCCCGGGTTTCGGTCAGGTTGACGCTGCGGCTGCTGGGACTGATGGCTTCCTGCATCCTTCTGGTGCATCACGCCCGGTGGCGGATGCGGGCTCTGCAGTGGGACCTGAAGTTTCAGTGGGCCCAGCATCAGGGCAACTTGTCCGACCACGTCTTGATCTCGGAGGGCACTGCGAGACAACTGCAGTGGTGGCTTACGGACCGCGATTGGGTCAGGGGCAAGTCCCTCTCCCTTCCCCAACCGGAGCACGTTGTCGTGACGGACGCGTCCCTCCAGGGCTGGGGTGGCCACTTGGGAGAGGCAGAGATCAGAGGCATCTGGTCTCCGGCGGAGTCCCGGCTCCATATCAATCTGTTGGAGCTGCGGGCGATTCGTCTGGCACTGAAGGCATTCCTCCCCTTTGTCAACGGGAGTGTAGTGCAAGTGTTCACCGACAACACCACCGCCATGTGGTACTGCAACAAACAGGGCGGTGTGGGGTCGTGGACCCTTTGCCAGGAGGCTCTGCGCCTCTGGCAATGGCTGGAACGTCAGGGCGTGACTCTGACGGTTCAACACCTGGCAGGTTCTCTGAACGCCAGGGCGGACGAACTCAGCCGTCGGTGCTCGATGGATCACGAATGGCGTCTGAACTCGGACGTGGCGCAAGGCATCTTTCTGCAATGGGGAGAGCCTTGGTTAGATCTATTTGCCACCGAAGAGAACGCGCAATGTCATCAGTTCTGCGCGTTGGAGTTTCCAAGACGGCACTCGCACGGCGACGCCTTTCGGCGCGAGTGGAGTTGCGGTCTGTTATACGCCTTTCCGCCTATACCACTTCTGCCCAGAGTGCTGAAGAAGATCAGGCGCGACCGGGCCCAAGTTATCCTTGTGGCTCCGGACTGGGCTCGAAGATACTGGTATCCCGAGCTACTCAGCATGTCAGTCGGTCCCCCGATCCGCCTGCCCCTTCAGGAGGACCTTCTGTCGCAGCAGCAGGGGACGGTCCTCCACCCGAACCTGTCCAGTCTCCACCTCCATGCTTGGAGATTGAGCGGCGGCAGTTGAGGCCATTTGACTTGCCTCCTGAAGTCTGTGATGTTATTCTGGCAGCCAGGCGTCCCTCCACTAAGTCGGTATACGCCTGTCGGTGGAACAGATTTGTGGCATGGTGCACAGCAAAGGCTGTGGATCCTCTTTCTGCCCCTCTTCCGGAGGTTCTTCTGTTTCTTCTTTCTCTTGCCCAGCAGGGCTCTGCTCTGGGCACTATCAAGGGCTACCTTTCTGCCCTTTCAGCCTTTTTGAGGCTTCCTGATCAACCTTCTTTGTTCAAATCCCCGATTGTAACTCGATTCTTGAAAGGCATCACTCACATGTTTCCACCTGTTCCGTTTGTGATGCCTCAGTGGGATTTGAACCTGGTTCTGACCTTTCTAATGTGTGCTCCCTTTGAGCCCCTTCATTCTTGTCCTCTCCGTCTCCTGACTTTAAAGACGGCTTTCCTGGTTGCCATCACCTCTGCCAGGAGAGTGAGTGAGCTCCAGGCTCTTTCTGTCCAACCTCCTTTCCTGTCCATTCATCCTGATAAGGTGGTTCTGAGGACTAGACCTTCTTTCCTGCCCAAGGTTGTTTCGGCCTTTCACATCGGGCAGTCCATCACCCTCCCTTCCTTCTTCCCGCCTCCGCATCCTTCAAAGGATGAAGAGCGGCTCCATCGTCTGGACCCAAAACGTGCGCTTTCATTTTACATGGATCGCACACGACAGTTCCGGGTGGATGACCAACTGTTTGTTGGCTACGTGGGTGCGAAGAAGGGGCGGGCGGTTTGTAAACGAACCATCTCTCGATGGGTCGTCCTCTGCATCAAAGCGTGCTACTCTTTGGCTCGGAAGGAGCCTCCTGTTGGGCTGAGGGCCCATTCCACTCGGGCCACGGCGGCTACCACTGCCCTGGGCCGGGGAGTCCCCTTGCAGGACATTTGCCAAGCGGCTACGTGGGCCTCGCTGCACACCTTTGCGAGGCACTACTGCCTGGACAGTCAAGTCCGGAGGGATGGCTTCTTTGGCCGTTCTGTCCTCCAGGACTTTCTGGTGTAGTTTGTATTGGTTCGCAGACCCACCACCGGGGTTGGTATTGCTGGGGTATGTATTCTAAGGTAAGGAATCTAACACTAACGTGTTTCTTTCAGATGAACAAGTTACTTACCTTCGGTAACGATATATCTGTAAGAAACATTAGTTAGTGTTAGATTCCTTACCGATCCCACCCATCCTCCCCGTTCTGCGAACTGATACCTAGGGTTAAGGACATCCCTTTCAGGGCCCTAGTTTTACATGGCACCAGTGTTGGTTCTCTCATGGCTCTGCGTCTCCTGGCGCGGAAATGCTGTGTGCAAAGAACTGACGTCAGCGCGCGGAGGCGGTGTCTATATACTCCAGCGACGTCATCACGGCGCACGACGCCGACGACGGACGCGAAGCCGCAGGGGACGCCTGCAGACGACGCCTACCGACGCGCAGGGGTACTGCTACGCAAAAGTTTCCGGATCCAGACTGACGCCTGGGGATATTCTAAGGTAAGGAATCTAACACTAACTAATGTTTCTTACAGATATATCGTTACCGAAGGTAAGTAACTTGTTCATTAATAGTGATGGACTACTGTCTAATTATTTGTTTGTGAGTATTACTAAATGGGGATTATCACAGTATTTGAAAAGCACAGCGTTTAACTCAATAAACATTGTAGACGCTAAGCCATATAACAGAAATAAAGACCGATTCTGCGTGTGTGACTATCAACTTTGTAACGGCTGAGCCATGCAGCCGATATATTTAAGGACCGGTACTCCTTGCGTGACTAACGACATAAAATATGCCCGAAATGTTTTACAGAACACTATGTAAGACTCAAAACCAATTATGCATATTGCCGACATTATTTATTTTTGGTCCCAACTCATATATTCCCTAAGACTCCGGACTTATCAGAAAAGGGCTACCCTTCTGGTTCATGATTGTAAGAACCATAATGTAGACCATCGAACAAGGAGTGACGAGTCACTTACCAGTTGAGGGTGTTCTAGACAGGGAACTGCATTCCACCTAAACGTGAGTACTACCCAGCGTTCTCTGCTTGTTTTTTGCATAATTCATGTTTTACTCTAGGCCTGAAAGGGTATTGTTTTGACTTATACTGGGTGCTCCCTTGTACCTGGACAAAGCTATACCTCTCTGAAGAGCTCTGAGAGCTAAACATGTGATAGGTTGCTTTTTTTCATTTCAAGTTGGCTTTGTTGGTATTTTACCAGTTTTAAGCTGGAATACTGTGTCTGGAGTGGTAAAAGGCCTTTGTCATTGTACAGCTGAGAATGCAGCATGGGGTAAAACTACCCACATCATCCACTGGATCCTTTTGCTGTAGCATCCATCTAAATAGTAATCCACTTTAACGCTTTACCTGCTGGCGCAATCTGTTTTTTTTGTCTTCATACATGTTTTTTTTCCCATTATAATTTTTTTGTTTTACTTTTTTGCCCTTCAGTGGTAGCAGGTTTACTTCTTATTGCTTTTAATAGCTATTGATAGAGTTCCCAAAAAATTATTAAGAAAAGATACAGCCCAAATACAGATTTTTCCAATGCTTTTTTTCAACCTGTTTTTAGGTCTCCTGGCGTTTAACAGCGCGTTAGCGCTGTGTCCGCCAGGAGATCTTTTGTCAGCGACTCTCAGTCCCAGGAGACAGTCCTGGCCACGAGCATCCTTCCAGGCGATTTGTAACTGGAACGCGCGCTGTGGCCAGGCGCTGTCTCCTGGGAAGCGCAAGCACACCACACCACACGCATGCGCATACACACACACAAGCGCCCATGCACGCACGCACATACATACATACAGAGACACCCCCCCTGACACATACACACACGCGCACACACACACACACGTGCACCGAGGCCCCCCCCTCCCTCCCCCGCCGTCACCGTCGCACGCATACATACACACACGAGCATACACGCACACACACACACAAGTGCACCAAGCCCCCCCCAGCCTTTTTTTGAACTTACCTGGCCAATGTCGGGGACTCTGCTCAGCACGCGGCGCCCAACCTCCTGCTGGCGCGGCCCCGGGGCTCCACACCGCTCACAGGAGCCCCGGGCCGCGAGACGCAACGACTCCGCCTGCCTCCTCTTCCGCTCTGAACGTGGCTCCGCCCCCGTCACAGGCGACCGTGCCTGACTTCCGGGGCGGCCGCGGCGGCATTCCGGGGGCATACTCGATTCTATATTTAAAGTGCCTCCTACTGTGTAATGTGACAGTCGGCCTGAAATTATGTTTTGCGAGACGTTTTTATTGCAGAGAAACATTTGCAAATGGGAATATAAGCGCCCCTCAGTCCACACACTGATTTTCTAGAGGTTGACAACAGCCTCCTTTTGAGCGCATGGTGAATATCCACAGGAAAACAACATCCCCCCCATACCGCCCACTACAATCATCAATTGGGAATTGGAAGCACCCCCTTTAAGCACCCTATAAGAACTCACTGACTATGATAAAGCCCCAAGAAGCTCACCCTTACGGCCCACACTCAATAGCAACAGAGAAATATTTACGCCCTGATCATTAACCGAGAGACATTTCCCCTTCCTGCACAGACAATGTCAAACTGCACATCTCGTCGTGTTTCCGGTTCCTTTGAAAACATGTTAGGTTGATGAAAGTTTAAGTGAAAGGGGCACTTTAAGTCGTTCTGCAGAAGGATCAGGGGCTGCCTGGCTGTCCTGTCTGGTGCTGCGGAGACAGGGAAGGGGTGTGCTGAAAGCTGAAAGCAATGCAGCCCCAGTGCCAGACTCCCTTGCCTTTTCCCAGTTTGATGCAGAAGTATTTAACAAGGAAATAGAACAGTCTCTCACAAAAGTATGCAGAAAACGGTGAGACCTATTAAATGAGTGCAGAGTGAGTGCAGAGTTGTAATGCAGAGTAGTGAGTAGTGAGTGCAGAGTGGTAATGCAGAGTAGTGAGTGCAGAGTAGTGAGTGCTGAGTGCAGAGTAGTGAGTGCAGAGTAGTGAGTGCAGAGTAGTGAGTGCAGAGTAGTGAGTGCAGAGCAGTGAGTGCAGAGTGCAGAGTAGTGAGTGCAGAGTAGTGAGTGCAGAGTAGTGAGTGCAGAGTAGTGAGTGCAGAGTAGTGAGTGCAGAGTAGTGAGTGCAGAGTGCAGAGTAGTGAGTGCAGAGTGCAGAGTAGTGAGTGCAGAGTAGTGAGTGCAGAGTAGTGAGTGCAGAGTAGTGAGTGCAGAGTAGTGAGTGCAGAGTAGTGAGTGCAGAGTAGTGAGTGCAGAGTGCAGAGTAGTGAGTGCAGAGTAGTGAGTGCAGAGTAGTGAGTGCAGAGTAGTGAGTGCAGAGTGCAGAGTAGTGAGTGCAGAGTAGTGAGTGCAGAGTAGTGAGTGCAGAGTAGTGAGTGCAGAGTAGTGAGTGCAGAGTAGTGAGTGCAGAGTAGTGAGTGCAGAGTAGTGAGTGCAGAGTAGTGAGTGCAGAGTAGTGAGTGCAGAAGTGCAGAGTAGTGAGTGCAGAAGTGCAGAGTAGTGAGTGCAGAAGTGCAGAGTAGTGAGTGCAGAGTAGTGAGTGCAGAGTAGTGAGTGCAGAGTAGTGAGTGCAGAGTAGTGAGTGCAGAGTAGTGAGTGCAGTGTAGTGAGTGCAGTGTAGTGAGTGCAGTGTAGTGAGTGCAGAGTAGTGAGTGCAGAGTAGTGAGTGCAGAGTAGTGAGTGCAGAGTAGTGAGTGCAGAGTAGTGAGTAGTGAGTGCAGAGTAGTGAGTGCAAAGTAGTGAGTGCAGAAGTGCAGAGTAGTGAGTGCAGAAGTGCAGAGTAGTGAGTGCAGAGTAGTGAGTGCAGAGTAGTGAGTGCAGAGTAGTGAGTGCAGAGTAGTGAGTGCAGAGTAGTGAGTGCAGAGTAGTGAGTGCAGAGTAGTGAGTGCAGAGTAGTGAGTGCAGAGTAGTGAGTGCAGAGTAGTGAGTGCAGAGTAGTGAGTGCAGTGTAGTGAGTGCAGTGTAGTGAGTGCAGAGTAGTGAGTGCAGAGTAGTGAGTGCAGAGTAGTGAGTGCAGAGTAGTGAGTAGTGAGTGCAGAGTAGTGAGTGCAGAGTAGTGAGTAGTGAGTGCAGAGTAGTGAGTGCAGAGTAGTGAGTGCAGAGTAGTGAGTGCAGAGTAGTGAGTGCAGAGTAGTGAGTGCAGAGTAGTGAGTGCAGAGTAGTGAGTGCAGTGTAGTGAGTAGTGAGTGCAGAGTAGTGAGTAGTGAGTGCAGAGTAGTGAGTGCAGAGTAGTGAGTAGTGAGTGCAGAGTAGTGAGTAGTGAGTGCAGAGTAGTGAGTAGTGAGTGTGCAGAGTAGTGAGTGCAGAGTAGTGAGTAGTGAGTGCAGAGTAGTGAGTAGTGAGTGTGCAGAGTAGTGAGTGCAGAGTAGTGAGTAGTGAGTGCAGAGTAGTGAGTAGTGAGTGCAGAGTAGTGAGTGCAGAGTAGTGAGTGCAGAGTAGTGAGTGCAGAGTAGTGAGTGCAGAGTAGTGAGTGTGCAGAGTAGTGAGTGTGCAGAGTAGTGAGTGTGCAGAGTAGTGAGTGCAGAGTAGTGAGTGCCCAACCCACTCGCGGTAGCTTGCCTCGCTTTATGTCTCTCTCCACACGCCTAGCGGCCGCCACTTCTCACCTCCTTTGCAGAGTAGGCCTCAGCTCGCTTCGTGCTCCATCTACCAGTTCGGGCCGAATTTGCAATCGGCACCCTGGGCAGTTCTTTCAGGGCTTGCGGGTAGGTCTCTGTGCCCCACGGGGGGGTGGGGGGGAGAAACACCAACCTCAGCGAGCAGCTCCGACTTCACCAGATGGGCACACCAGGCCGCAGGTTGCCTCGTGGCACGGCCTACACCTCCTTGGGCTCGCGTGATGTTCCCAGGCGGAATGTCAATAACTCAAACTTTAATGCTCCGAGATCTATTGCACTGCAAATGCTTGTTTTTGTACTCGTGCGTGGTGAGGTGCCCTAGGGGGAGGAGGAGGCCGTTGTTTTGGGTTTGCGGACAGTCGCAGAATCGAAAGCAGACTTTCAGTGAGTGTTTTTTTCATTTATTTTTTAAATCGATTGTTATGACTATGCTTTTGTCCCTGCCTGTTCAGCTTCATTACAATAGCGATTGCGAAAGCTATCAATTTCAGTGCTACTTTTTCTTGCAGCATTTACCATCTTTATACAACAATTCAGAGTTTGATAACAAATTAATGTAACACATTGTAATATACAATGCCAATAGCTCAAACTTTAAAGCTGGGAGACCTATTGCATTGTAAATGCTTGTTTATTTCTCCGATGGGCGCTACCAGGGTTTTTCTTTGAAACCCACACTATTCAACAATTATACCTTCCATTTTACCAGCTTAATCTGTTTTGTTTTCAGTTATGTTGCTATGCCAGTGGGACATCATTAATTAACAGTCTTAATGCTAGTACGACGACCACTGAGGCTCGCTTTCAGTCCCGTCATGCAACTGTATCCCACTGAATGAGACTAAACTCTCTGAAACTTAACAGTGAAAAGTCTGAGGTCCTGATCTTAGGAGAAAGTCTGTCACTATAGTCAGATAGTTGGCTGACTTCTTTAGGCACACGCCATTTACCACTACTGTGGTTTTGTACCTTTATTTCCTGTTTGATGCAAAACTCATCAAAGCCCCAGATTATGAAGGATGCCTCCACTTGCTTTTAAAAGCCACCTCAAAATTGGACTATGGCACCCCAATGTATTTTGTGATTCCTAAATATCTCAAAACCTTAATTACCATACTTATTCAGGGCGAGTATTTGTATTTTGTATTTGTATTTGTATTCAGTATTTGTAAAGCGCTAACTGTCGCTCCGAAAGGAGCATCCTGGCGCTGAGGAAAGTGTGCAGAACATTTATGGGATCTAGATGGCGGCCATTACATAGACATCCGACAGATTAAAAATCCAGGTTTTTAGTTGCTTCCTAAAGACATTCTCCCGATCAAGGAATCTGACCCTTACTGTCTTTGGAGGCCAAGACAGTAAGGGTCTTCCCACCCTTGGTTTTATAATGGAATCTGGGTATGTTAATCAGGTTACTGCCTGATGACCTCAACACTCTAGAGGGATTGTAGCGGGTGAATCGTCTGGAAAGATACCTCGGGCTGTGTTGTTAAGAGCTCGAAAGGTAGTCACCAGGATTTTGAACAAAATCCTTTTGTGCAGGGGTAACCAGTGCATGGTCTTAAGGGCAGCTGATGCAGAAGATTTTCTCAGTAATTTAAGTACCAATCTAGCAGCGGCGTGTTGTATGCTCTGCACTTTTTTTAACGTGGCCTTTTTTGCCCCGACCATCAAGCCGTTGCAATAATCTAAACGGGAGAGTATGAGAGCCACCGCCACAGCCTTTCTTGAATCAGTGGGAAGGAAGTAAAAAAAAATTCTTTTAGGATTTAATAATGCTAAAGCAGCTTCCTGCCACATTCCTCACATGCTGATCAAAGGAAAGTGCGGAATCGAATAGGACCCCCAAGTTTCTAGCTGTTTCCACTGAATGGGGCGGTGCGGGGGAGTCCTCTGGCCACCATTTACTAGGGCAGAAGTGGACATTTTTGCTTAAGGCAAAATCTCCGTCTTATTAGCATTACATTTCAAATGATTATTTTCCATCCACAGGAAAACATCCGTCAGGCAGTTCTTTAAATTCTGTTCAGCGTTGGTGGAGTTCTTGTCTATGGATACAATCAATTGTGTGTCATCGGCATACGATGTTACAAGTATTCCGTATGACTCAATTAAGGTGATAAGGGGTACCATATAAATATTAAATAACAGAGGACTCAAAATAGAGCCTTGCGGAACTCCGGATGTAAAAAAAAATTCTTTAGAAAGGAAGGGGCCCAATGAGGTGGTTTGTGATCTCTCGGACCGAAAGGAAATTATCCAAGCCAAGGCCACCCCAGTGATACCTATATCTCTCAACCTCTCGATCAATATTTTGTGGGAGATGGTGTCGAACGCCGCCGTTTGGTCTAATAAAATCAGAACGGCGTTTTTACCCTCATCCTGTAAGAATTTGATGGAGTCGGTGAGTTCAATAAAGGCCGTTTCAGTCGAGTGCCTTGGGCGAAAGCCCGACTGCTGGGGATGGAGGAAATTGTATGTTTAACAAAGTTTTTTAACTCTTGGTGGACCATCTGTTCTGTTATCTTTCCCAGAACAGGGAGGAGGGATATTGGTCGAAGATTAGAAAGGTCAGTGGTGGATTTATTAGGTTTTTTCATTAGTGGTTTCACTATTGCTTTTTTCCAGTCGGGAGGGACGGTACCTGTGCTAAGTGAAGTGTTGACTATCACATTAATAATGGGGTTGACTACGTCAATTATCTGATGAAGTATTCGTGGGGGGCAGGAATCCGAGGGTGCCCCTGATTTACAGGCCAGAATAACTTCACACGTTTGGAGAAGAGAGACCGGTTTAAAAGTACTGAAAGTGTGGGCCTTTGTCTCCATCGTATTAAGATAACCTGACGTGGAGGGCAAAGGAATGGCCAGGAATTCCCTCTGTAAGAGGTCAATTTTCTCCTCAAAGTTTTCAGCAATTTTCACTATGGTGAAAACAGTTTTTTGTTTTTGCTGAGCTTCTTTGATAGCTTTAATGTAATAGTCCTTCTTAGCAATTTTAATGCTGGAGAAGTATGATTTCCTATGTTGTATATAAAGGGTTTTGGCTGTCTGGTCATACGTTTTTCTCCATTTACGTTCGCTTTTTCTACACAATAGATGCTTTTCGGACAAAGTTTGTGAATACCAGGGGGCATTTATCTTCCCCCTTTTCTCCTTTGCAGGGGGGCGTTTGGGTGGAGCCCGCTCTTTAATAACTTGTTGCATCCAGGTGTGGAAGAGTTTTGAATCCTGACCACTTCCCCGGACAAGCTGGGAACCTGTGACTGCTGAGGCGGTTTAAGCCTAATACTTTCGGCCACCACCCTCCAATTTAAATTGGTTGAGGGCTGCTGTCTGGCCTTTACTGTTTTCAGAGAGCGAGGCACGCAGATGTTAAGAGGAATAAAACAGTGATCTGTCCAGATTTGAGGAATGGGTGTCTGTGTCGCCAATGAGGGAGTGTTAGAAAACACCCCATCAAGAGTGTGTCCGGCACAGTGAGTGGGTTGGATCACACTTTGGTGCAGGCCAAAAATCTCAAGAGTCTGATAGAAATTAGTCGCTTGTACATCAGTTTTAGATTCCAACTGTAGGTTGAAATCGCCCAATAGTGTGAAGTGTGGGTAACGGAGTAGAAGCTGCCCTAGAAAATCCCCCAGGGAATCTAGAAACGTAGTTGCGCTGCCGGGTCTCCCGAGAATGAGGAGGAAGCATTTAGCAAGATGGAAAAGCCCATCCCTTCCGAGCCTTTAAGGGAGCTCAAATTGAACGTGTGACACTTCAGGGAGCTTCTAAGAACTAAGGCCACCCCGCCTCCTCTTCCACTCAGCCTGTCCTGCCTAAAGATGGAGAAACCGGACGGAAGAGCAGTCGCCAAGTCTGGATTACTAGTGTCATTTAACCATGTCTCGGTTATAAAGAGAAAATCAAGATCAAAGTCAAGGATTAGATTCTTGATGTCTTGGCTATGGCGACACATAGAGCGTGCGTTGATGAGCCCTCCTTTGATATTGGGAGGACAAGCAGAAGTAGTGTCTAAATAGGGCAAAGGCTTCGGTGAAGACCATGGTGTAGTCCATTTGCAGGCTCTACATGAAAAAGGGCCCCATATCCGTCCCATGGAAATGCAACACGGACATTGGGACATTGAGCCTGAGAAGGTCACTATCATGATAGGTTTGTCTTGGCGGAATTAGTCCTGCCTGGCCTGTGCCTGTCGCAGCCTTGGCGCAGACGGGCTTGCCTTTGGCGCGCCGACGGCTCGCCCACTGCGCCCGCCCCCGCTGCGCGGACGGAGATCGATGCTCATTTTATAGTAAAGGAGGAGGATGGGAGGCAGCCAACAGCTGGTGCACTACCCTAGTTCTCCACCTAAGATTGGGTCTACCCCTCTCTCCTACCGTGTCAGCACCTATTCGTCTGCGCAGGGAGCAGGGAGCAGGGTTTGCGGTGCGGCGAGGGACAGGAGTGAGTTACAAAGAGAACACAAAATGATAAATTTACAATGCACCAAAATAAAATGACAAGATTGTTAAAAGTTAATAGAAGCCTAGACCCCCAGCTTTCCGCCTCAGGGGAGAGTTGCACACTTTATCTGTGCGCGTGCACTTCGGCGCGATTTAAGTATCAGGGAGGGCGAAAGGCAGCCAACAGCTGGTGCGCTACCCTAGTTCTCCACCTAAGATGGCGGCTACCCCGCTCTCCTACCGCGTCAGCGCCTACTCGTCTGCGTGGGGAGCAGGGTTTGCGGTGCGGCGAGGGACAGGAGTGAGTTAAAAAGAGAACACAAAATGATGAATTTACAATGCACCAAAATAAAATGACAAGATTGTTAAAAGTTAATAGCAGCCTAGACCCCCGGCTTTCCGCCTCAGGGGAGAGTTGCACACTTAATCTGCCTGTCTGTGGTCACCTCTGTCTTCCATGTGGAAAATTAATTTGCTTTGTGTTTCTGTACTTGTCACAGGGCTGTCCATTAAACATGCTCTATGTTTGTATGGACTCATTTTTTTAAAGGTATATGCCCACCCACAGACTTAAGATTTGCTTGCCTTTTTCTTTCTTTTGTATACATTGGCTGTGCCTTTCCACATGTCAACCAATCAGTTGTTTTTTGAAGAAGTGGCTCATCACCCCAGTGGGTATCCAGATGCTGCATGGGGAGGGGCCTATTCAAACAGCCAGGTCTTGAGGCCGCTCCTCAAATTCGGCGAGGGTGGTAGCAGTTCGTAGGTGAATGGGGAGGTCGTTCCAGGCCTTGGTGGGAGATGAAGCGACCTCTGGCTTGGGTGCGATGGATGTGGGGGAGGGTGGCGAAGGCCAGGGAGGCCTACCTCAGGTGTCTGGTGGGCTGGTGGAAAGTCAGGCAGGTGTTCAAGTATTCTGGCACAGTGTTGTGGAGGGCTTTGTAGGCCTGCATGAGCAGTTTGAAGTGGCATCTCTTCTTGAAAGGGAGCTAGTGAAGTCTATGGAGGTGGGCGGTGATGTGGGATTGTCTGGGCAGGTCCAGGATGACTCTTGCTACAACATTTTGGAGTGTTTTGAAGGTGCTTGAGTAGGAGAGGGGTGGTTCCTGCGTAGAGGGGTTTCCGTAGTCAAGACGACTGGTGATGAGGGCTTGTGTGATGGTTCTTCTGGGGTCTGTTGGGCCCCATCTGAAGACTTTACGGAGTATTCTGAAGGCGTTAAAGCAGGTAGAGGCAACCGAGTTGACATGTAGTCTCATGGAAAGCTTGCTGTCTAGGATGATACCGAAGTTGCCGGCGTGGGTGGTGGGGATGGCAGCTGGTCTAAGGGCAGGTTGGCCGCCAGTTGTTCCACAGAGTGGAGGGGGGGGGGGGTCTTCAGAAGAGGATAACTTTGGTTTTGTCGGAGTTGAGTTTGTGGCATTTTACTTTCATCCAGTCGGTGATGTCAGTTATGATGTTCTTGAAGTACACTCTGGTGGTATCTGTGTTTTTGGTGAGGGAGAGTATGAGCTGGGTGTCTCCTGCGTAGGAGATAATGTTGAGGCCATGGCTGCGAGCGATCGGTGCCAGTGGTGTCATGTAGACACTGAACAGGGTGGGGCTGAGTGAGGAGTCCTGGGGTACGCCGCAGATGATGCTCTTGGGGATGGAGCTGTATGGCGGGAGGCGGATTCTAGGAGTGCGCCTTGAGAGGAAGGAGGATAGTAACTTGAGAACTTTGCTGTGGATGCCGATGCGGTGAATTCTTTGGACGAGGAGGTGATGGGAGACTGTGGTGAAGGCCCCTGACAGGTCGAGAGAATCAGGGCTGCTTACTTGCTGCGGTAAAGGATAGCTGTGACGTGGCGGCTATAAGGGTGGTTTGAGTGGGAACCGGTCTTGGAGTGTTCGAGCAGGTGGTTGGATTACAGGTAGTCCGTGAGTTGGCGGTTGACTGCTTTCTCCAGAACCTTGTCCAGGAAGGGGAGCAGCGAGATGGGGCAGTAGTTCTTGAGGTCTGATGGGTCCGCTTTGGGTGTCTTCAAAAGTGGTTTGACTTTGGTATGCTTCTAGGATACCGGGAAGGTGATGGAACTGAACACTGAGTTGAAGATGCTGGTGAGCTGGGGTCCAATTACTTTGTATCCAAGGTTGAAGGCGTGGTTTGGGCCAGGGTCGGCTGCAGCTCTGGAATGGATGGAGAACATGGTGCAGGTTGTGGTTTCAGTGCAGAGAGGTAGCCAGTCAGTCAGGAGGTATGGCGGGAGGAGGGCGGAGGTCGGACTGCAGCAATTGAGGTTCAGAGTTCTTGTAGATGTTGGCAATCTTAGTGTGTAAGAAGTTGGTGAGTTAGTTACAAAGGGACAGGGAGGGCTGGATAGTGTTTTCAACAGAGTATGGGCAGAAAGTTCTCGGACGATGTGGAATAGTTCTTTGGTGCGGTTGGTGGTTGTGACCGTTGCGGGGGCTTAGGAGTCCTTAAGCCAGGTCTCTGTGGGAAACACTATGTCAAGCTGGTGATGGTGATGGTGTCCCAGACTTTGATGGCTTGTTACAGAGATGTACCACAGAAGGGGGTTGGATTAAGCCTCTTTAAGCTTATGTGTGATCACACTGCGAGGGGACCTCTCAGTCTGGTTAGGAAGGTGTGGATGCAAGCTCCCAAGACGTCTTTCCAGGATGTGGTTAGCTACATGCTAGCTCTCCAAAACCAGGTGGCCAAGTTCTGAAAGAAGGCTACTGAGAAATTTTAGGCACGCCAGGAGGTAATGAAATAGTGGTATGGTCAGATGGCCACCCCTATGGAATTCCAGCCTGGCTGAAACGGTGAGTGATGGAGCCTAGAGCCCTCCAAGTCCGTTGGGCTGGGCCTTATGAGATAGTTGAGAGGAAGAGGGGGGCCATCTTCTTTGTGGACCTCAAGACCCCCAGGTGCCCTGTAAGGGTCCTCCATGTCAACCATCTCGAACCACACTGTGAGAGGTCTGAGGTCACCACGCTGCTGGTGATGGTGAAGAGGAAGAGGAGAGTGAACCTCTCCCTGACCTCCTATCCTCAACACAGAATACTGGGTCGGTGGAGGGTGTCAACCTCTTTCCTACCGTGACCAGCAAA
Source organism: Lissotriton vulgaris (assembly GCF_964263255.1). Classification (NCBI taxonomy): domain Eukaryota; kingdom Metazoa; phylum Chordata; class Amphibia; order Caudata; family Salamandridae; genus Lissotriton; species Lissotriton vulgaris. The sequence continues at coordinate 718,843,831 of NC_141687.1, forward strand.
TTAACTGTCATCAATTGTTGGGACAGTTTACCTCTATGTTTTCCCTCACTCCTGGGATTACACATATGTGTACCCATGACATTAAACAGGAGACAGTCTCCCCGTCAAAAACAAAATATACAGGCTGTCTGACAAAGTGAGGGCCTCCACCAAGGATGGTGTCTCTGAGATGTTCGAGTAAGGGGTGATTGAGCACTCCAGTAGCCACTGGTCCTGCCCAGTGGTGCGGTCCCAGACCTCTGGTTCTACAGAGGGCTCAACTCAGTCACCAAGACAACTAAAGAGAACCTTTCAAATTGTTTTCATTCTGTCTAATAAACACATAAAAAAGTAAGAAAAAAGTGCAAGAGTGTTGACGTTTCGGTCTCTTAATGGTCTAGAAGATCCTTGAGACCATCTTCAGGACAGTGTTGTTGCACACACAATCTTTCAATTAAATTCTGAATATCTCCGCCGTACGACCAAAACACATGGGTGCTTGTTTGAAAAACTGGCGTCGCTCAGTTAATTCACCCGACTCACAGGACCTTTTTTGCTTATATTTTTGTTTAATAGACCGAATGAAATCAATATGAAAGGTTCTGTTTAATTCTGGTATATGGTGTTTTGTTATCCATATTTATAAGAAAGCAAAAGGTGTTGGATTGCTACTATAAAACAAACAAATATTGTCAGTAGTATATAATTTGCTGTATTTGTTGATTTGGAGGAGAAACTGGATTAAAAACAATTCTTTATATAACTTTGTGTTTTTGAAGCAATTCCCTGTATTTGAGAAATTATGTTAACTTTTGTGACATTGCTGAAATGAGAAATAATATTGAATGATTCCTCCAGGGACATTTATTTTTTGTGATTGATTATACCCAGTCCCAAGGGGATTAGTGGGTTGCCCTATTGTGTATTAGATTAAATTCCCAGGTTAGGCAGTTCTCCCCACTTTCAGCTGGGGGGGGGGGGGGGGAGACATGTTAGACCCGACAGACTTAGGGTGGTCTTCCCCCAAACTTTTTGCCTGCTTTCCTCCAATTATGCTGTATTTTTGCTTCTGTTGATCTTAAGACTTAACCAATGCTGATCAGTGCTTGCGCTCACTCCCCTAAACGTGGATGCAAACTATGGAGTGCAGTAGGGTGGGGGAGAGCGAGTACAGGTGGGATTAATAATAATTTACAAAAACTTACCTGAACTCGCCGGCCGCCTCCCGCATCGCGTTGCTCCTGCTCACGGTTTCCTGGGTCCCAGCAGCCCCTGGGACAGACTCCCAGTCAATCCCTGTGCTGCAGACCAGTGCAGGGATTGGTCTGAGCAGGTGGAAATGACGCCCTGCTCAGACCAGGGAGTCTGTGTGGGGTTTTTCCATCCTGGCTGCATTCAAGAGAAACCTAAGAACACGTGTGTTTTGGTCGGCCTGGGACGGCCAGCCAAACACAGATGAGCACTTGGGAACTATGGAGTGCACAAGCACTCCTCTTCCCCCTCCCATGCCCCGCCCCTCTATGCACGAATAATAAAAGTGTGCTAGAGCATTGTTTTATTTTTCCTTTGCTGGCTCTGCGCCAGGCAGGGAGGTGACGCTCCTGTGGAGGAGCCGCCACTGGAAGGCCGGCTAAGAGCCAGATAGAAAGTGATGCCCGTTTGTTGGAGTGCGGCCACAACAGGTTCTTCATAGCGAAGTGCAGTTGCCACCTTTGTTAATTTTTTCCAATTAATGACATCATAACATTGATGCTGGAAGGCAGCGACTGAAACCTTAACAAGTACTGTTGGTGAGACGCCTATAACCTGTCGCTCAAGGTACGTTGTAACCAAGGATGCAACCGTAGTTAAAATGATTAAGGCATTGCTTCTGCTTGCTGAATGACAGATCCCTGTGGTGTAATTGACACCCATATCACCGCTTCAGGCACCCTTACTGACAGCTGTAAGCTTCTTTGTCAAGGTGGAGGAAGTAGTTCCAGAAATTGTCCTTCCAGCCACAGACCAAGAGAAATAGGGGTGGGAATGAGTTTATACTTGTACTCGGATCAAAGGCTGGCGGCTTTGAAACAGGACAAAAAGAACCTGAATGAGATTCTCAGAGAGCATGGAATGGCCTATTCTCCCGTGTTGGTGCCACTGGCCTCAGAGCCCAGTAATGACGTATGTATGCAATTCTGATGGAAAACGCCCGAGACATAATTGCCGATAAACTGCAATGTTTGTTGTGATGCGGACAGTGTAAAGGCATACCGAATTATCGTCATTCTACACGTATTTCCTTCTTGCAGTGTTATTACTGTTAATTGAGATGCGCCTCGTGCAGCGCATCCCAAGGGAGAAGTAATAAATGTTTCAGCCAAGCTTTTGTTCTTCAAGAAGCAACATGTTGGCTCGGGCGCATTTCAGCAGTCACATGCCTTGGATACATCTTTCGGCAAGTTGTTTTTCTACAGGCTTTAATTTTGAATGGTTCTCTCTGGGTTCAGATGTGTGCTTACACAGAAGAAGCATATACATTGCTTACTTGTAAGTTATGCTAGCACATTCTCTGCTAAAATAAGCAGAGCAGAAACTGAGGGGAAGAGAGAGAATAATTAGACACCCACACACATCTGTATTTATTTATTTAATTGTTCTTCTCTTTACGGTTACTATAATGTGCTAAGAGGCACTCTTCGTTTAACATTGTTGTCCTTCCCAGCAATTAGGCCTAATACCTGCATGAACGGTTTCCTTGTCTAGAATATCTAGGCTCGCAGATATTCGTTTCTGCTCGCAGTTTAGGGTTCAGGTCATTCCATAACCCTATACTCGAAGTGGTCTTCCTTCATATTGTGGTGTGTTACATGGCTTTTCCATGTAAAACAATGTTACTTACTAGCCAGTGTAGATTGTATGCAAATATCAAAGCACTAACTCTTTTAGTGTTAGTGTTTGACTGGCATATGGCCTAGAAAACTAAATGTTTGTAAATAAGCAAAGCAGCATTTGCTTAGGTTCCCATGTGCCGCTGCAACATTTGCCTGCTGTCTGTAGATTCAGGAGCAGAACTATTATCTACTGTTGTGGAGTGATATGAGAGGATGTGCATGGAGCCATTCCTCATTTACCCACAGAGAATTATTTGAGAGAAGAGTATAAAGAGGTGAAGATTTGAGAGTGGTGACTTGCACAGACTGATTGCTGAGAGGGGACTAGATGTCGAGTTGATAGCCGACAGAAAGCTGACAGCTCTCTAAGGTATTCAGAGATGGATACACAACTTGGCAAAGTCACACTAGAGAGATTACTAACTGCTCTGATACCCTAGCAATTATAGAGCTAAAAGCATATACATATATATATTGATAGATTTTAGGTAAGAAATAGACTAGACTAATCTATCATGAGAAGTGATAACTATGGGTGATATCAACTGCTTTAGGTGTTTTCAATATTAGTTTTTAGGGCTCGCACTGCGACGCAATCGCGAAAGCGATTGTCGCAGTGGAGTCCTATTGCAATCATTCAGGCTTTCAAGGACTAACGAGGTTTGGGACAACAGACTGGCACGCGCACGCACGCAGCCTGCCAGAATCGGATCAGGTCGCGCGCTCCGATTCCGGCAGGCTCTTCAGTCACCATGGATCACGCACGCACACAGAGACACGCACACAGAGACACACACACGAGTGCACACATACACACACACACCACACCTCCCCAGCCCGGCCCCGCCCACACAAGCACACACAGACAATCACAATCCCCCCCGCCCACACACACGCGCAAATACAGAGACGCCCACCCCACCACCCCACACGCGCACATACAGAGACGACCCCCCCCCCCAAACTAACCCCACTCACCGCATCGCCGGACTCTGCAGTCTCCGCGGGGCTCTTTTCTGTCCAGGCACTCTGTGGGCGCGGGCTTCCGAAGACGGAAGTCCCGCCCCACCGCAGGTTTCGTTTTTGCGCACGTCTTGTCTTACTATTATTTCTACTGCACATGTGTTGTGGGTGATATAGGGGCACTATGGGTGGTGTGCTTCCTGGTAGCTGTTAATTCACCTGCAGCTTAAAAAGGGATTCCTTCCGTTTTCGGGCTATTCTCTTTCACGCAGTTCTAATTAAACGGCCTGTCAAAACTTGCTAAGATAAAATAACATTCCAATAAATACAACATTACAATAAAACACTATTACTTGTTCTCTCAAGCAAAGGTCTCTAAGGAGGGCTGTACTCTGCATTGACTTCACAACAGAGCAGCATTTTGCAAGTTACAAGTTGCAAAGGTTGGTTTGAAAATACAGACGCCAAATAGCATAGCTTAGATCTCACACATCTTTAGGACGCATATAATGCTGCCCTCAGTTCACATATGTTCATCATTTTCATTCCCCTTTAACCGGGCAGGAACCGTGGCAAGGGGACATGTGCATAGGAGCTAAGTGAGCAAGCACATGGCATAACCTCCGGCGGGGCAGAGGCTTCTATTTACAATCCAGTAACCTAACCAGGGAGATCTCGCATTGCCAAGGGGAGGAAACTACGGCGGGAGGGGGCAGTTATTACAACAGATGGTAGTACTTTTTTATATTTACATGTTCCAAAACTATTTTTGTCAGAGTTGGGGAGGTGGTGTGATATGCAGCCGGTGTTATATGCCCTAAAATATTTTATGATTGTAAAAGTGCTGGCTGTTGACCTCACTCTGCGGCTTCCCCATATCACGCAGTTGAAAGTATAGTCATTTGTGCTGATGAAAGGCGACAAATGTAATCTTTTCATCACATTGGATTGAACAGAATGGATGTATAGGAGACTGACTAATAGCGCATACAATACAACACGTATAGGTGTAGGATTGGGCATTAGGGATGTGCACCCAAGAAAAGTGAAGATTGTGGTAGGGGTTCCATTTAAGAACCTTAAATTGTACATATGCACTTGTTACACAGCAGAGCTATCCTTGTGCTTACAAACATTTACAGGCTTAGCCTTCACATTGCAAACCTACTTCTCAGACTGCACGAGCTGCTCTGGCCTTGCCCAGCAGAGGGACCCCTTGCTCAGGCAGCGTGACCGGCCTTTTGCTGCCTGCAGGTTTGACCTGGGGGTCACTGGTTTGACTCCTGGTGGATCAGCTGAGCATTACAAATGAAAACAATCTGTATAAATTAAAACTGCTTATAAAACTATTAGATCATGCAGATTTGACATACCTAGGCCTCGGATAGTGGCGCTGTTTCAACAACTATACATGTTGCAGACATATCCCAGACAAATGCATATTTTTGGGGTCAGACCAGGGAGCTGGGGCTTGCACAAACATTAGGAGATAGACTGCGGCTTCTGAAAGGGCTGCAGCTGCAGGGCAGACGCAATGATAGACACATGTCAAACTCGACAGGTCAGGGCCATTAAACGCACAGCAGGGCTCTATCAGAGGCAGACAAATGCTCATCTGACACGGCAAGTAGAAACAAGTTAAGGCTTTGGGCCTGAGCAGAGGCAGTCACAGGCAAAGCGCATTTGTAAGGCCTAACGCCTGACCTGTGTTTTAAAGAGGCTTCTGTCAGACTTTATGGTGCTTTCATATCACTTTAAACCCATTCTTTTATGACATGGTTCAGTGGCATTCTTCTTTAAAGTGGGCCATTTATTGCCACGGGTTTTAAAGTTTCGGAGTGGAAGCTGAAACGTGGCCTGGACTGGAAGATTAGAACCCTTCCTTTAGAAGTGACACATTCTGCGCGTCAGAGTGAAATTAAAAACCGCACGAGGCCGCTCATGGCCTTCTATGCTGGATGCAGCCTACCAACACAAGTTCATTCATTTTCAGCCACCCCTAAAGCTCCATTGCAAATCCAAATATATTCTTCGCCAAGACACTAGCGCCCCATGCGTCTCTTCTAAGGCCTCAAGGCACCACATCTGCTTCAGAGACATTTTCACGTTTTGTTTTGGCGGGCCTTGGCATTTAAGGTGTAAAAGAAACATGAGAAGTTTAGCAATGTTAAAACGTTTGGTAGAAAATGTGGCGTAACGACCAGAGCTTCCGACCTTGGCGCTGCGGAACCTAGGCTCAACAGCCTGTGCTTTTGCGCAATCTCTTATTAATCTTCCCTTGCTAAATATAAAATTAGATGAATATGTCCTTGTGCAATGTAACTGGTGCTCGTGCTCCTGTAGAGTGCTCTCGTACCTTCGGGTCGAGTTTGCTATACATTTGTACATAAAAAAATAACGAAAGAAAAAGCTGCAACATTTTTAGAGAGCCAGGCAAAATAGAATTTTGAATTTTGGAATTTAGCCTAGGTGCCACCCATGCATTGAACAAGCATTGCCAAAGCAGTAGGTCTGGCCTGGACAGGCTAGTGCCAAGGTTCTTTCTTTTTATTGAAAGCATATCATCTAAAACATGCATTTGCAATGCAATAGGTCTCGCATTTACGCGAGTTTGAGCTATTGGCATTGTAAATGACAATGCCTTTTTTTATGTTTTGGTTTTTAAAACATAAATAAAAAAGCCATTGTCATTTACAATGCCAATATCTTAAGCCTGTGTAAATGCGAGACCTATTGCATTGCAAATGCTTGTTCTTATTATGACTGCTGAGAAAGTTGTAATTGCCATCATTCTCGTGCACACCATTTATACCAGAAAAATTCAAAGGAGTGGAACCTCACAGTTTATCAAAACTAGAGTCTCTTGTAAAATTATATTGAGACCCTCAACAACCAGTTTCCACCAGCGGCGTATTAGCTCATCTGGCGTAATAGTGGTTGATAGTGTCATCGCAGGGTCTTGTCTCCACCAGGAGGAAGAGTCTCTAGATGTTGAGGCATAGTAGGATCTGTAAAAGAGGTGCTTTGATCGAAAATACCTCCTTCCCCAGGAAAGTGTGATTTATTAAAACCAAGACTGGGTGAGATTGAAATAGTGGTAAGATGTGATAGAGATGCGCTACCTATCCTTCACATCTATGGATAGGTCAGCATGTTTCAGCCTCTAAGAAGTCATTGGCTCTCTTCAGCACTGTTACGTGTCAGATCCTTGATGACTCCAGATGAATCGCTGCCCACTGGGGTATGTCCAGCAAGTTCAGTGACTTACTGTTCTGGGAAATACATTGTTATTTCCTGTAACACAGAGATAAAAAGTGAAAAAATATATAACTAGGTTACAACAGGTCATCCATTTAGCTCCAGCATGAATAAGAAGCTTGCTTTTCAAGCCCTTTGAGACATATATAAAGAAAAAATACTCTTGACATATGTACATACAACACCCATTTTTAGAGAGAATCCAGTATTGATGAAAGTTAATGAAGTGCCATACTGAGATAGCCACACGTTGCACTCAACAATCCTTATTTCATGATCCACACACTAGATTACATTAAACGTCAAATATAGATGCTGAAAGAGGCTACTGTAAAAGAGTTATCTCACTACCTGACGGCGAGGTACAAGTCGGATAGCTCCATTGTGTGTCAGTTGTAGAATTCGGTCGTATGTATGGTGTTATGGCCCAACCGTGTTCACAACAATAAATCGGAGCCATAACCATTTCTTGTAATCAGTACTTAAAATTTTTGAAAGGCAGTTGGACCGTGTTCATGACCATAAATCAGGGCCACGAACATATTTAGGGCCATTAGTATCATAAACAGGCAGCCGAAGTGTCGGACTCAAAAACATAATTATGAGCTGATTGTAATAAGTACGTTTGTATTGTAAAAGTGGAACTACTGTGTGTGTCTACTATTTCCAGTGGCCACGGAGTGGATCATCACTCATGTGTATATGTATATATATTCTCCCTCCAAGTAAGAATTCCTCTGACAGGGTTTTCTGACTCCTAACATCCGGAGTCTGGAGGAGCCTAACCAGTCACAGATGAGAGACTGCTACACTAGCCCTTGCTCCCTGGGTATAATGTGACAAGCATTCCACCTGGGCGAGGGAGATCTATCCTTTTGTACTTCTAGGAAATAATTGGAAGTTCACAACATTTAGCCTTCAAGGTTTGCTTTTTAATTAGATTTGCAATGGTTGAGCAAAGATCTCTGGCTGAAATGGAGTGTGGTGCCTATTTCTGTAAGTTGCCTGTTCCTTTCCAGCAATAAGCTTTTGGTTTTGTGTACAGGGGCCAAAGAAGTCTTATTTCAAGAGATTAACACAAAGTCTGTGTACTTGATTCTGCACTTACTACATACTGCTGAAGAGCTTCTTGGAAATATTGATGGACCCATCCCTATTTGTGCTATGTCGCCTAAGTAACCTGTTTTTCTGCTCGAAGGACAGCTGCAATGCTACACATTTGGTCTAATTGTTACGAAAGATTGACTTTCCTTGTTAGGGTTGTGTTGTTAAGTAAATTATATTCATAGAGAGTGGTTATGCTCATCTGAAACTATGATTCTAGTCTAGGGGGGTGGAGAGGAATCTTTGAATTTCCCCCTGATGATCCTTTCTCTGGGGTTAAGCAGCTTAATACTCCTTAGCACCACGGTGTCACTGTTCATCTTTCCTTCAGTGTTCGATTGAGGAGTCTAAAGGCACAAGTGGGGCACCAAAGTATTTAGGCAACGGTTGTAGGAAGACAAAGCATGGGTAATATATATCCAATCCCCAACACAGCACCCTGTCCTTCACTGGGCAGTTAGACAAGAAAAAGTAATATTGGTTTTGGGTATGATCCTTTTCCTGCCTACATGAGTGTAGGTATACTTAGTTGATGTGTGCAGCTGTCTAGGAGCCTAAGTGATTAGCTCTAAAATGGATTGGTATTCATGCATGTACTGGTGTCTTCTGTGTGAATGCCAAGCTTGTGCTTTCAAACTCACTGTTTTTGCTTGCCTCATGCATTTGAGAGGAAATCCTCTTGGGGTCAAAGGCGACGCAGTGGAAAAGAATGGGTGGAACTAAGCAGCTAGTCTTTGCTAAGGAAACTAACTACATTTCACATTGTACCTTGCAGAAATAACCATGCAAGTGAATTCTCATAAAACGTTTAGGACAATATAGATGTATTCCTGATAAGGTCTTTCTCTATAAGAATCAAATGAATGCATTTTAAAGGATCCCTGCTGCAGCTTTATCCTACAACCAATGACCTTTCTCGGCTATGGATTTGGAAAATGTATGCCCTATTTCAAAACTCCTTTTGAGCTTCAAGTATGACGTTTACTACATGTGTACTGTGTACTGCCTCTTAGGCACTAAGTGTTTGTGAGCTTTACCCTTTCAACTTTTTAAACAGGATATGGCAATTTCTCATAATCTCATCTGCATCTTGTCTTAATCAGGAACCAGACCATCCAGTATTAATTTTCAGACCTCATGGAAATGTTGCTAAAGATCCTTCCCAACCATCTGGATGTTAATCAAGTGATTGTGAAGATTGGGTAACTTTAGTAAGCACAGGGAGTTGAATCACTGGCCTTTCCATCATCCTTCTGGTCAGGACGTTATATCAATGGATTGCCCATCATCCATTTACACAGGAAATGTCATTACTTCCTGGTGTCTACATTAAGCTAGCTGCAACATACCCTCAAACTACAGAACACACATTCCATCTCATTCAACGCTCGCTCTGCAGTGCTCAAGGCACCAGATGTCTTGGACTTCATCACCTATCACAAGCTTGATGCCCTAATCATCATAGAAAAAATACAAAATAGTGATGGATGGAACACTTGAATTGATCTCAGCCACTATAATCACTCAGGCCGTATCCCAATCCATTGTTATTCTGCACACCATACCACATCAGTTTGGACCCAACTATATGCCAATCAATCTTGATCTTACCCCAATAGGAACAATCCAGCATGAACTGCCAAACCAGGTCCTCCCTGTACCAAGCAACCCAGGACCAATTTCACCTTCGTTTTGGGATCATCATCTGGATACAACTTGGTTCCTGTGAACCAGTGTGCTCAGGACCCACGTATGGCAATACCCATTCCACTTACTGCAACACAAGATGTATACAAAACACAGAAGCATGGTTCACACCCACATCTCCACACATCCTAGGCTACAGCATCCATTTTGTGGACCGCACACAGGAGAAGGAAGGAGGCCTAACTGTCATCCATACGTTTTACAATTATTGCATCGTAAGCAAGCAAGTAACACTCAAGTCCATGGACCTGATGACAAGCCATTTCCCTCTCTCTGCAACTCAGACCGTCACCTTCCATCTCCTTCACATGCCTTCCGGGCAGAACAAGGACTTCATTGATGAGTTCATAGTCCCACCACTTCCCCGCCCATCTGACGTGCCCACACCACCCTCTTGAGCAACTTTAACCTTGCAGGCAACAATCTCAAAACAAATAAGAGACACCCTTGTCAACTTCATCGATATACTCAGCCTGGTATTGCATCTCGCAACCAACACTAAAAAGTTCATATCCACGACCTTGTCATCTCATCTCCGCCACCACCAATCTAATGCACATCACTCGTACCCCTGGACTGGACCGACTGCTTTGCAATCACTATCTCCATGTTCAGCAGCCTACTAACAAACAAAGGTCAACGCAAAATAAAAGGCCAATACTTCTTGTTCTTCAAAGACTTCTTCATAGACCACCTGATGTTTGAACTCCTCTCTCACCCCATCAACTCCACATCTGATGCCAACACCCTTCGAAAGAACTTCAACACCTTTTTGAAGAGCTATGTGAACAGCCACACCCCAATTAAATCACATCAGTGCATGTAAGTCAAAGCGTTCTGCACACTGGTACTCTGAAGAACTTGATTACCGTAAATGTTCTATGAATAGACAAGAAAGAAAAACAGATCTCCAGAGTCCCTCTTGATACTAAAGTCCCTCTACTGAACACAAACTACTCTTCACATAAGCCAAAACAAAGTGCTATACCAACATCATTTTTGAACCCACAATCGTCATTTATGTAGCAACAGCCACGCTGTTTAAGACAATCAAGCAATGCATCAACCCTGACAGACTTCCTAATTCCTCAGTCGACTGCAAAGTACAATGCTATTAACCTCTTTTTCCATTCAAAAGTACAGAAAATACAACAGCATATCAACAACACCAAGTCTGCTTCAATTCTTACACCCACCACTTCCCATAGAATTCCACAAATGCTAGCCTTCAAAGCAACATCTCTACTGGATCTCATTGACATACTCAACATCCTCAAAGCTACTTCTTACCACCTGCTTTTATCACGACTCACTCTGGAGATGTTGTCCTCCTATTATCAATGACTCACTGACTCAAGGCATCTTCAAAAAAGCCTTGCCTCCTACTGACCCATAACTCACCTACCATTCACCAGCAATATAATTAAAAGCAGTCTAAGTTCAACTCCAACACCATAAATGTTAACCATCCTCTGCACGACTATCAGTCTTGCTTTATATCACGCTGCTGCACAGAAAAAGCAACATTACACATCATAGAGGATGATTCTCTTGACCACAGATGATGACCCACCCTCCCCTTTTCATGATATTGCTGGACCTCTCAGTTGCATTCGATACAGTTGATGACCCCGCCCTCATATGCACCATAGAGCCTTGACTGGGACTCACCAGCAATGTTCTTCACTAGTTGTCCCACTACCTCTCTATCTGACACCAGGCTGTCCTCATGGGCGCACATCTAGATCGCAAAGGGTGCCTCTGGGGTACCCCAGGGCTTCTTACTTTTGTCATCCTCAACTTATTCATGGATATACTTGGTTCTCAACTCACAAATAACATCACCATTGACCAATATGCTGATAATACATAACTCTATTTGAAAGTCTCCTCTGCTTCATACGTCCAGTGCCTCAAACACTGCTTACACATCCAGACCTGGATATCAAGCACTACCTGAAACTCAACCTAACCAAGACAGACTTCCTGATATTTGCCAGGAATAATAAACAAGATACAATAAAAACCTGGCACAATGACATACAAATTGATGGGTTCAAACCCCAACGTTAAACGAAGGCCAAGTGATTTGGGTTCACTGTGGACACCAAACTCACCCTAAAGGAACAGTTTGCCAAAAAACAGAAAGACAGCCTGGTATAAGCTCTCTCTTCTAAAGTAAGTCAAACCATTTCTTCCAGAAAATTATATCAGAACTGCTATTTAAGCCTTCGTACTTTCGTATCTTAATGGTGGTAATGCCCTATTCCATGGCCTCTCAGGTGCCACACTGGCATCCTGTAAAGGTAACCTTAATACTAGAGCATGTCTAATCCAGGGCCTGAAGAAATATGCTCAAATATTTCCTGATGGAACTGCCCTTCCATGAACCTGGAAGCAATGGAGTTCAACCAGGAACTCCATTGGTTTAAGAATAGAATTCCATTGAGTACCTAATGGAACTACATTGGCAGCCCATGCCAGCCTGCACCATCTTAAAAACCAGCTGTCTCATTTACTAAGCTATCACTACAAGCACCCCTATTTATCTCGAAGACCATCTCATCCTCTCTGGTGGATCTCTACACAACCGAAGCCAGGACACCATCAGACTACAAATTAAGCATTGTAAAAAAGAAAAAAAACTGGACGGCAGTCCCTTTCCGTCTATGGACCTAGGACCTGGAACAACACCCCTGTATCGATCAGGACTGCTCAGATGTTGCTCCAGTTCAGGAATGAGTTGAAGAATCACCTCTTTAAACAATGCATTAACCATCCTAAACCCAGCTCCATTCTCCCCTGCTCGTTGACTTTAGTCATGTCTTTGACTATGTTAAGTGCTGTGCTGTCTTTTTTCTAGGTTCGGACTGTAAAAATACATATACATACATACTTTACACAATGAATGCCTTGAGCTCACTTGCATTCTGGCATAAATTAACATCAAATTCTTGTTACATCTTATTTCAGATTTCTTATGACATTCATCCGCATTCTGACAATGTTAAATCTGCCTCATTTTTATTAAATCCATGTATAACAATATGTTGTCCGAGAGAATTTTTTTTATTGATCTCAAAATTATATTGCACTTAAGGATCCACGTGCACAGGATCAAGTAGTGCGTTTTAAGTATTTTGCTTGATTTATCAGGAATATGCTAGGCATAGAACATCTGAACTGAAGTACACATGAAAAACGTCTGAGTTGTGGACTACAATGTAATGCATGTTCAATATTTCAATGTAACTCTTAAAACAGGTCAGCTATTTTAAGTAGTTGCATTTGGTACCTTGTATTTTTTGGGATGTTAAAGTATATAATGGAACCACTGGTTGCCTGAAATAGAGGACACAAGTAAAGAAACACTTGTGCTGAAAGTTAAAATAAAGCTTAGATTACAAATAATAATTCTAACTGCATGAACAAATGGTATGATCTACAAAGGCTAAAGTATGTTCGCTCAATCGTGAAAAGAAAACATACATTTCAAATGTTAAATCTGGTTAAAAGGCAAGGAGCACAGGGTAGGAGCCATGCAAAACAAGTCAAATACTATAGCCAAAAACATATTACAGTTCGCTCAGTGTAAAAATAAAATATGACCAAACCTAAATGAAAGTGAATGCACCACTTTGAGCATGTTTGACAACATGCTCTGTGGATGCAAGTTTTCTGGTCTTTCAAAGAGTTACCAAACTTATTTTTTAGAAATGTAGGCAATCTAGGAATAGGTTAAAAGTGTACCTTGCATTGCAGAGCAATAGTTGACGAGAGAAGAAAAATAAAGCAAACTGATGGCCTGAAATACCTAGAAGACCTTGCATGTTTGTGGCAGAACATTAAATGAAACTTGATAAAAGCAAATAAAGATGGAGAGAGGAAGCCTAGATGCGACGTGGTATGATTTGCGAGGGCGGAAATCTCCAAAATATTTTATAAACCACTCCACATTGAAACTTATTTAGCAATCTCCAATGTCCACACCATTTTCTTCTTCATGTCGATGAATCTTTGCCACCGTGTTAGACTGGAGCCCAACCCAAAACATTTCTAAATTGATCATCAACTTATAATTATTTGATATTCAGTCAATGATGAGAGGTTTGATAAAGCTTTAAAAGTTTTATTTTCTCATTAAGAGATTAGTCTGTATTTTTGTCTGTTTATTTAGGTTAGTCAAATACGTCTGTTTGGTTTGAATTAGCATGCAAAATACCTACGTGTTCCTTATATGAGATAGTCTCGACCTTAATCTAAAGGACCTAATTTATCCTAGCCAGAACCCATAAAGAGTTTTGTTGATAAAGAGCAAGAGAAAATTTGAAGCAACAGGCTAATAGCTATGAGAGTTTGCCCCCCCTAAAAGAGCTGTTCTGGAAACTCATCCAAGTTCCCTAACTGCTGCAGTAGCAATCGTTAATACAGGTGGTAGAAGATAATCACAGCAGTAGCTATGATCAGTATGGACAAAGTCTCCAAAACAGCATCAGAATAACAGAATATCACTGTTTGCAGTAGCTCCCAGCAATTTCGGACAAGAGTAGCATAGTCAAGTGCTAGAGGGCATGGTGGGCTGGAGATGTACATAAAAAGAATTGCCTCTCTAAGTAGGTACATGTACTATTTAGAAAAAGCACAAAGCATGTTGCAAACTCTAAATGTTTGATCATCTCCAGCCAATAGGGAAAGATCTTCCGATGGTCCATTGTCTTCTCACTCGATTCCCACAATAAACGTCTGGGTCAACATGTTATTTGAATGTTGCTACAGCATATTACAAAAAGATACATCTAAGAATGTTCTCATGAGAACCTTTGCAAACCTGCTCTGTTAGATGTTCAGTATCCCATTGTGTAACAATGCGCTGTTCTATGAAATGAAAAATTATTATCCAGCATGTCCTGACTAGATCATGAGACTCTAATCTATAGCAGTATACTTGTTCATTATAAGCCTGTGGCAGAGGTAACTATCTAAAATACTAAGAAGAAATGGTGTGAGGAAGGAAAGAAATACATTTTGAAGCAAACAGCACATTTTACAAATAGATTTACAGAAAGGCATTTCTTTTAATAAAAGGGAAAGAAAGGAGTACCGGAAAATATGAAGGCCTAACAGTGAAAGAACCACAAAAACCAGAGCTTTCTGCAGAAATATGCAGCATCTTTCTCCAGAAATATGCAGCATCTTTCTCCTTTTTGCACGTTTAATAAAAGCTAATTTTCTCTAACCTCTATATTGACAACCATTTCCATGTTAATGTTAAGACACATTTCTACATTGTCATGTGGTTAATTTACATTAAAAAATTCAATTTCCTCAAAAGAGTGTAGCGCTGTAACCTGTACTTTACGGACTGGACCAGAAACACAGGCATACATGCCACAGGTGGTGAAAGAGCAGCCAGAAATACATATAGTAAGAGCAGCATGTACAAACACTGGAAAGCACGGCCACTCTAGATGAGAAACTAGAATCTTGATCTCAATGCAACCATCAATAGTGAGAAGACTCGTCTTGGCCTAGCTAGTCCATAAATCCTAACAATCCAAAGGTAAACACGTGTTTGCTAATGAACAGTTGTGAAAAAATAAAAAATATTCTTAGAAAACAAATTGGTACATTTACATATATTTTGATTGTAGAAATGTATGTCTAGGTCGACATGTCAAGGAATTTTCTAAAAAAGTGTCCCACAGTAAAGTAGCCCTGTAATACAAGTGGAAAATACATAGGATTGTTGGGGTTCTTGGTATTTGGCCAGTGCGTATTGTAAACTACCTGCGAAAGTTAAGCAGGTACTTTTAATAGTGCAATTGGTGTTCACTCTGCATGACAAATAAGCATGCTTGTAAAGCAGGTTCTTTGTACAAAATCACCGCTTGTCATTACAGTCTGCCCTTCTCAATCAAAATTGGATACTTACACTATAGTTTTCTCCTTTTATCAGAAGCATTCTTTAGACGTCAAGAATGTAAATCTGCTGGTAGTAAACTATGACCGTTATTTCATTATAAGCAATTCGCCATTGTTTTCACTGAGGCCTTTGGGCTGTATTATATTGAAATATTGTATCCAGAAATGTTCTTCATGGAAAGTAAAATCAACAGTTGATGGACAGAATGCAGAACAATGTCATACATTCACCCCAGTACAGAGATCTTGGCCTAAATCCTAAATTGCTCACCGTGACATTCCAGCTTGGAAAGTAGCTTGTCCGATTAGCCACCTAGTTGATGCTTTTACCTCTTCAATAATTTGGAACCAAATGTTGTTGATATTGTTTTTTTTCTCAAGCCAGTTTAACTGGGGCTCTCATGGTCTTTGTTCCTATGCTGCTCTTGTGCTCTGAAAAAATGCACTTTTGCTTTTCTGGTAGTTTTACCATTGTAGGCCTTCGCACAGACATTTAATAACGTCGATGGAGAATTTCTCTACTTGTGTCATTTACATCAGGCATCTAATCTTCATGTTATATGTTAGGACATACATTACATAAGATGTACTAAATGGATTTTGTTAACCCGTTTAATCCTGTTTATATGTTAAATTGAATTATTTAACGTGTGTCAAATTGAATTCCACTGCTCTGTTACTGTTCACATATATTATATTTCAGATGTTCTATTCCTGGCACACTCCTGAGTAAAATAACAAAGATGGGCAAAATGTATTGAGTTACAACGATCTGTCTTTGTGGAGCATTAATACAAGTATAATTTAGAGATCAATTAAAGAATATTTTCTCGCTCAACATCTCATTTTTATTATTCATTTATTCCATTCAGATGAGACAACTGAAATCTTTTCAGAACTTAGATGATTGTTAGGACATCTGAAATAAGATGTGATGAAGATGTATTGGTAATTTGTGCCAAACATCAATAAAAGAGCAAAGTGTTGACTAGGTAAAGATACTTAGTCTTCCTTTGCATAATATTACCAGTGGCGAGTGTCGGGGCATTTCGCCTCTGCTCCCATACTTTATTTATTTTTTTACTATAAGCAAGTTTCTATAAAATACAGCTTTATACCAGTTACGTTTAAGAGTGCTTCTTGGGCATTGTGAGTACTTATTAATCAAGATGTTCCTCGTGGAATTAATTGTTTATTTCGCCCTTTTCAGCCTATACCTGGAAACAGTGGCATGCAGCATAAACAAATCTAGCATCTCATATCATTTGTACACTGACAACACCCACCTCGGTTTACGAATCAACTTCCCAGAAGGTGTGAAATGAATGAATGTATTGGAGTGCATCCAGGTCTGAAATCTACATCACAATTTGAAACTTAGCCCACTGAAAACTGAGTTTCTCCTGATATCGCACCGAAATTGCACTATCATGCTTAAATTCTTGCTCAGCTAATCACAGTGTTGAACTGCAACACCCAATTGTGAAGTCTGCAAACTCACAAGGCTTTTTATTAGATAAAAATGAAAATCTTCAATTACACATCGTAACATGGCAAAAGAGAACAATATCTACCCTTGAGGCCCCAAGAAATCCAAACCATATATCTCTTGCGCCGATGTTATATTAATAATTTTAGTACTTTTACTGTCGAGATTATGGAAATGCTTTTCTGTATGGATTCTGAATATAAATCTAGCTCCCCTCAAAATAAGCTTCCATGCTGCTCCTATACTGGCCACCACAACAAGAACTTTTATCCACGTATTGCTGATCCTGGTCTCACTAAAGTGGTTAACAACTGACGCAAGAAGCTTTTATAAACTTGTGTGCATCACAAAGAAGCTACTAATTACTTTGCCAAAAAAACGTACAATCTGCAGCGGGGCTGGGAGAGTCACTGCATCCTTAAAAGCAGGAGAAAAATGTTCCTCGTATCACAGCAGAAACAACTTGCTCCTTGCAACACCAATATTTAGGAAAACAATAGTCATAACGATGATAAACGTCCCAAGGCTCTTGATCACCTTCTGACCGCCCATTTGCACAAAAATCAACCTATGATGCTTTTAAAGAAGAACTGACAATCCTCTTATGTGATTGTCATTTTTTTAAATGTATAATATTCCTATCTTTCTCCACTGTCCATGGCATAATCTAAAAGCCTCACCTCTTTCACTTCTGAAGAATGCCAAAAATACCTACATAGCATAGGGCTTTTATACAAACTGTGGTTTATTAGTTTTCTCGCCTCATGCTGTTTCCTACATGATACACAGTCACTCTCCTATGTGCGTGCTTGCATCGCAATCCATAAGGAACGACTTTACTTCTTAAAAGTACACTCAATCATGACACAAATTCTTAATCTAGTAGATGTATTTGTACACACTAGGCTAAACCAATATTTTTGGTCACTGCTCTCTGGAGGTAGCACTGAGTTGAATACACACTGATGTATGTAGTACTCAGAAAAATATTTCATGGAATGTGGTTGATTGGCAGTGTAATTTCCACTGAAAGTTGTGATAATAATGAGACCACTTGTGTTTATTGTGTGTCCTTCCAATGTAGTATATAGTAAATATCCTTTTGCTTCACAATTTCTTCTAGCCATGCATTACTTTCTTTAATCATGTAAACTGCAGATAGGACATAAGGAAATGCATATGTATTAAAGTTGATATGAAGCAAGATGCATGTAAAAGGTCGGACCTCGGCTACAGTAAAACGGGGTTCCGCTACAGTGAAGCAGGGTTCCCAGTACATATATTGTAAAGAGGATTATTGGTTTCCAATTTGTGCCACCAACTGGATATTGATCCAACTTACCACTTATCAGTGTAGTGCCTTTTTGTTTAAGGTCTCTTAAAATGGACTTTAACACATGTTGGTAAATAGAAAGTGCTTCATTGGTTTTATGTCTTCTCTAATAAGGTTCTAAATTGCTGTTTGTTTTTACTTCTAGGACATAACCTCATGAAAACAAACATAGTTATAAAGTTATGTATTTACCTTTTAGGAAAGATGGTCTCTGTGTTCTTTTTATGTGTGTAAATGTGGATGCCCAAAGCATCGCAGTAGAATACTAACGTTCATCTATTTACTATATCATGTAACCAAGATTAATCACATTATTTTCAAAGCATTTCAAAATGTCATATGTTCAGTTTACTGTAATTATGAACAGCAGGTAAAACGAGAATATGCTCTGAGGTACAGTGCGGTTAAATTTAAATACAGCAATGGCTTGGAGCACTGAACATTATTAAAAGCTAAATTGATATTTTAGCTTAACATTGATTCATACAAGCACAGCCATTTAATCTTTCAGCCCTATTTCAACTAAGCTTCTTACCTTGTAGAAATAGTGTTAAATAAGATAATGCTGATAGATATAGATATGCGGGATTGGTGGAATACAAACGGGGCTAAATTAACTGATGGGATGAGCGATAGGGCCATTATGCCCAAGCTCATTTTTGATTGAAAACAGAATGTTACTTCTTTGATCAGATCTGCCTCTGTTTCCAGCCAAGAAATGCTAGTGCCAAGCCAATTTGTCTATAGTATGTGAAAGGTTGCGTTCACATTGGTATGCTGGGTGTTAATAAGAGGATCCTCCATCTACCGGCTCTATAATAGACCAGGGCTTTTTCTTCCCAAGTCTGACGTATGGCACTCATTCCTTAATCGCTCCTCATTCATTAATTTTTTTCCAGTTTTTCTATCAAGAGCGAGGGAATCGTTTCTTTTTATCCACTTGTACCAGCAGTAAATCACAGATGATCCTGGAAATCCCTTAGGTAGGAAATCACACTAAACCAATCAATCCTTGTTTCTGGCTCCAAGGCACTCTGGAACTACCTACCTGGAAAAAGCACCACCTTTCTTTCCTTCACTACTCTCACTCCATTTCCCTGATATTATCATTGTAACCATTACTTTATATTTTCATAACCTTATCTTCTTTGTATTTTCCTGTTTCTTGCGTATCATTTTGCTGCCTTCTATCCAGCGGTCTAAGCATTCATGTAAACAAAATAGGATAGTCAATGATAACCACAGCAGGGGTTCAGCCTTGATAATATTATGATAGATGTTCTATCAAAGGCTTATTATAAGTAATAGTGTTCCATAGCTCATGGGTAGGTACAAATGAGCAAACCTGGGTTAGTTCACGAGGTAGATGATGGACTGACTATAAACACACAGAAATACATCGCAAGGACAATGTTATCTGAGATGCAGTGTCAATCAATGAGTTGAATGCAGTACCTAGGTTGCATGCATTAGAGGAATAAGGAAGGTGCCTTGGTTGGAAATTGGAGATAAAGGGTAGGAATGGAAGAAAAGAACCTCTGTTTTGTAGGGGATTAAATTAAGAAAACTAGATATTATCCAGGTGTCTACTGAAGAAAAGTAAGTGGAAGAATATTCCTGTAGTGAAGTAGAAAAAGAAAAAAGATGATTTCAGAAAAATCTGCATAGAAGTGCAACTCAAGATGACCTGTAGAAACAACAAAATAAATTGCAAAATAGCGTATTAAGATAATGATGTACATGTAAAGGAAGGACTAGTAATATTAGAAGAAACACAATTGAGAACAGTATTCACCCAATGAAGAAAGAGAAGTTAATATAACTGAAAGAATCACGGTTACAAGCAACAGAGAGGTCTAAGAGAATTAGGACAAATATTTTGTTGTCCTCATTCTCCTCTGACCACAATATCCACTCAATACGTCTTTACCCAAGCAGGTGTAAAGTCCTCCCACCTGCGGATACGCCTATGCGCAGGAGGGTACTGTCCCAAATGGGTAAAGTCACTCTCATATTTGGTCTGTTTTCTCCCAGCTCTGCATTCAGCCATCTTAATAGAAGGTTCCAGATGGCCTTCTTCCTCTTGGATAGATTCCCTCTTAGATCTAACTTAGATGTTGAGCATACAGATTCTAACCAGTCAGAGTGCTGGAGTGGTGCATTCTACCCTCCTACAACAGATTTCCCTTCTTGCTAGAAGTATGGCATAGAGTAGGAAGGATCTAGCAGGGTCTGTGATTTCATCTGAGAATCCAAAAGTAATCAGAGAGAGGCTTACCTTGACTTGCAGCCCAAAATGTTTGAGATAGTCTTACTTCACCCAAAATTCAAGTATAGTCTGACATTGCTGGAACATGTGAACATCCGATGTTTTCTCCAATCCACATTTTATACATTTATTTGGAGGCCCTTTTGACATGTTTGACAGCCTTTGTGGCGTTAAATATGTTATGTTATGTTAAATTGAGTTTTGTAAAGCGCTCAGCTACTCAAGAAGAGTGTCCCAGCGCTATAGACCAAAAGGCACAGAGCAGGAGAGGGTAGCAAGCTTACTGTCCGAATAGCCATGTCTTGAGATCTTTCCAAAAGGCTAAAAGATTATCGGTCTTTGGGCATTCCACAATTGGGGTGCAAGACGTTTAAAAGAGCGTCCACCAATGCGCGCTCGCCTGATTGTCGGGACAGTAGCCAAGGCCAGTGAAGAGGACCAAAGCGACCTCGGAGGCTGATAGAAGTTCAATCTTTTCCTGATATATCTGGCGCCATGTGAATTGAAAAGAGATGATTTCTCCTTAACCAAGCTGGCTTAACAGTAAGAAACCAAGTACCTCTTTCCTCCCCAGAGGTTTCGCCACCAAATGTATAATAGAATTCACCAATATGAAATACTATATATGAATATATACTGCAATAAATGCACACACATATATTTGTGTGTGTATATATATATATATATATATATATATATATACATATATATATATATATATATATATATATATATACACACACACATACATATACATACAAAAACAGGGTCCTTCTGGGATCCTTCCTCCCGAGTCAGGTGGCGCACAGAAATCGGCGGACCACACAAGCCGAATTATTGTATAAATCCAAGGTTTGCTTCAAAGCAAAGAATTGCGCACTCAGGAATCCAAATTTAGCAAAGATGGTTTATTTTCAGTTTACACGTGTGTAAACTGAAAATAAACCATCTTTGCTAAATTTGGATTCCCGAGTGCGCAATTCTTTGCTTTGAAGCAAACCTTGGATTTATATATCTATACTACTATTATAAAGGAATAACTTTGAGGCGGGTAAACTCGGGAACCACAGTGCCAATCCATATATATCCAGAGTTCTCTCCTTTTTTGCATATGTATATATATATATATATATATATATATATATATATATATTTATATTTCTCACATGTGCCCAGATCTCAAGGACGCACTCCAACAGAGATGATTTCTTCCTAAAGTTTTAATCAGACAAAATCGGCACTCCTGCTCCAAGTGTTTAGTCCTGACGCGTTTCGAAGCAACATGCTTCTTAATCATAGGAAAAGAACTGGCAGGCCACGGCGCACTCCAACAATCTTCCTCTATTTAACATAATTACCCTCCGGTGGGTCTCACATAGTCCATTGCATGTTGGGAGTTGAAGTGTTGAATTCTTTGCCTTCAATGGAGTCCATATTCCTACAGTTCTTTAATATTTTCACAGCCCTCCAGTGGGCCTCAGAGCAACAGGACGGTTTTGAAATGTTGCATCTCTGCGCCGCAGTAAGGCTTGGAAAGTTTCCCAAACCTGCAGACCCTCCTTTGCTTTAAGGGCGATGCAGTCCTTCACAGCTGGACCAGCTGTGTTTTTATGTATCTCACATGTGCCCAGATCTCAAGGACGCACTCCAACAGAGATGATTTCTTCCGAAAGTTTTATTATTTTAAATGTATTACTATGAAAAATAATATAATTAGTAAATATTTTTCACATTATATTTGTTTTTATATTTTACATTTATTTATATGAAAATATACGTGTATTAATAAATGTCAAATATTTTAATATAACGTAAAATAAGTATTTTATTAATGTATACTGTATATAAATATATAACATATAAACACAATAAACCATAAAAATATAAACAAATGAATTAGAAAAATATATTACTATAAGCAATAAATAAAATATCAAAAATTCAAAAAATAGATGTACAAAAATACTATAAAAATTAAAATACATTTACAAATAATTAAAAATATTAACATACAAATCAAATAATGCTATAAAATCTGTTTAACCAATATTATGAAAACTGTTTGGAGTCTAAGAATATTAAATATACTATTCCTACTCTAGTTTATGTAACAGTAGGGAAAGTGATTACTATTTCCACTCGAGTCACTGCAATAATAGGGAATGTAATAGACTTAAGTGAAGTTAGATTTACTATTCCTTCTCCAGTCAGTGCAACAGTAGAGAAAGCTTTGGACTTTAGAAGCGTGGAATTTACTATTCTCACTCCAAAGATGACACAAATCGAGACTGCATTGGATTTTGGAGGGGTGAAATGTACTATTCCCACTCCAAACAGCGCAACAATAGGGAAAGTATTGAACTGTGACTGGGTTAATTTTTCTATTCCTACTGCAGTCTTCGCAAGTGTAGGGAAAATACTTCACGTCAAACACATTACATATATGAGTAACCTTGTGAATGTAAAAAAAATATTAAATTCTTAAAATAAAATAAATACTATTAATTAAAAAATGAATAAATAATTATTTAATTATTAATTAAGCCTGCACCTAAAATATTACTAACAATATAATGATTGCATAACTACATATTTCAAATAAATTAAATGATTAACAAGTACTAATGAATTGTTAATTATTACTTAACTTCCAATCTAGAGCCCTGCAAATCTAGCATCCCACCACTAAAATGAACACTTAAAATTCAATTAAATTATTAATTTACAAATCATTAATAGTTAAGTAATTATTAAATTACCTTCCTGCGCTATGCCCCTAGAAACCTAGTGTCCTGCAACATAAATATAAGGAAAATAAAACAGTATTCCATATTTTGCATAATAAAAAATCAATTACGTAATTAACAATTAATGATATCTTGTTAAATATTAGTTAATTTACTACCCATCCTAAAAAACCTAGCAGCCCACGAATACCATATAACGTAAATAAATATTACACAAATTACATAATAAATATCAATTATATATTAAACAAAATGTATTAAATAAGTCTTAGTTACAGCCCACTAATAACATATAATGAAAATAAATATTATTTAAATTACCTAATAAATATCAATCATGTAATAAAATTAACTAATTCTTAATCATTTATTGCCTAATTAACTTTCATGCTGTTCCCCTACAAACCCAAGAACCTGCTACAACACTATAAATTACTATTAAAAACTTGGGGCATAATTTCGATGCCAGGTGGTCAGACCGCCGCCTTCCTTCACAGCGGTCCGGGGACCACCCGACAGGCCCAGTTATAAATTGACAGCCATAGTGGCGGTCGGTAAAGTGCTCTCTAACACCCTACAGCTTGTACAGCGTGCCAAGGAAAGGGCCATTGCACAAACCACAGTGTCAGAGAGTACTTTGTGCACATCCATGCACCATGTACCATTTGGTGCTTGGCGCCCGGTGCATGGATGTGTGTGAGAGCACTACACTTTGCAGTGGCCCACAAGAGACAGGGGCTCCATTTGGGGCCCACAAAGTCCCTTTGCAACAGCCTTTTTAAGGCGGTGGGAAATGGACATCGTCCTCTCGATGGGAGTGCCTGCCTCGGCACCACTGCCGTTTTAGAGATACAAGTCCAACTGCTTTCCCAACGGGATCCTAGATCCTGTCCGAGGCAGCAGTCTTCCCTTGAGTCCGTTCTCCCCCCCCCCGAAGCCCTCCGACAGCAAATGGCCAACCAGCGGTATCATAATCTGGCGGTCGGACTGCCGCCGACAGGCTGTTTGTGGCGGTCTGACCGGCATCCAAATGAGACCCTTAATTAAAAATGATAAACCACATGAAATTACGAGCTATATTTTCAAAACAATTAAGAACATTTATAGCAACAATAGTAACACATTAATATATCAACTAAAACACATTCAAATAACTAAAAAATGATATTTGTAACCACTATATTGGTGAAACTTATAATAAAAACATCAATATTATATACCTCCAAAAACGATACTCTTGTCAACGATATTTGTGCATCACAATATTTGTGTGTCGCAATATTTACTTTCCGATATTTCTTTCTCCTGATATTTTTTACTTTATTTTGTAAAACACCCCAATATCTTAAGTGGTGGTGTGACTTTATGGCAGTAGTTTGTGTCCTTTGCAGCCGATTGATAGAACTATTTGTAAAGCACCTTACGTAATCTCTCAAGCACGCCTACCAGGCACCTGATAATTAGTTTGGCGGTCCAGAACCCGACCGCCATATTACAAGATTGTCGGATTGCTGTTGGAAAGACTGCGGTCGAACCGCTGAAACGGCCAGCACACACCAGACAGCCGCAGCTGCAGTCGTGATAAAAGCAGCTGCCATAGGGCAGTACAGAGAAGGTTTGCTACCTTCCGTATTACCAATTGGCTTTCTAATGAGCCAACTACGGCGGTGGGACAGCCAGCTTGGAGTCGGCAGAATTGAAAGATTTGAAGTGCATACTCACCACTTTACTGTTCTCATCAGAATTCAACATAGATCCCTTTCTCCAGGTCCCCCCTTTATAGCAGCATCTTTACCCAGAAGAATGCAATCCTGTTTGCAGCGAAATACAGGTAAGTCAGTTTTGTACCATGTACCCATTGACTGGACTGCCCGCATATGGACCAGACTCCGGCAATGGGTAGGTGGTATTTTTCCACATGTATCGTGCATATGTGTACATTCGACACACGTGCAGTCGAAATATACACACAGGCATAGATACATTTGGAAACCCGTTGACCTCCGCCCAAGACCAATGCAGGCACACAGACCAGTCCTGCTGCCAACTTTTAATATGGCAGTCGGAAGCAAATTAAGTCTACTAGCGTTCTTGATATTTTCCCAACACAATCCCTAGTAGCATTACTCCACGATACTATACAAATTGATGGTGTGAATATCACTGGCGGAGATGGATGCCACGCTGACCTTGGCTAAAATAGTCATCCTGCTCATAACAGGAAAATCGAGTCGGAAAATGGAGCTACATAGACCTTGGAATAACTTATTTCGGGAATCTTTTAAGGAGGTATTTCGCCCACTTCCATCGGAGAGCGCTTTAGCTGACTGATGTATCTGGGATGTTGGAAGGTTTTAACTCTGCCTTAGTGACCGCTTTTGACTCCATAATCCCTCCCAAAAAATACTGTCCAGCACAGCAGCGACAATCAGCCCCTTGGTACACTCTGGAGCTTAAAATTGAGAAAATCCAAGTGCAAGGCATTAGAGAGACGATGAAGAATCAGTAAAGACCCACTAGACAGACAGACCTATAAATCATCCCTGTCAAAATACCATCAGAATAGAAAATCTGCCAGGCAAACTTTTATTATAAATCAAATTGACCAGGCCAGCAACTCATCCAAAGCCCTGTTTACCATAGTTAAGGACTTTGTGTCACCCCAAGCCTGCAGACAATCCTCAATGGAAACGCAAGAACTATATGACTCACTAGCAGCATACTTCCATGATAAAATTGAGCAGATATACGCCAACTTCACTAATTCCAGGACCCAGAACTTTGAATCCCTCCTTAGACCAGGAGATCCGGGCATATTGACTGCAAGCACCCTCGAGCAGTTCGAACAGATTACGCTAGAAGAGGTTATTAATTTACTATCTTCTGCTAAATCTGGTTCTCCCAGCGACCCCTGCCCCGCCAGAGTAACAACTTTGCTAGCCCCCAGTTGTGCTTCGGACGTTCAAAAAATGTTCAGCTGCTCAATTCAATCAGACATAATCCCAATCCCTTGGAAGGAAGCTTACGTCCGACCCATATTGAAAAAATTAACCGCAGACCCCCTGATACTCGGCAACTACCGCCCAATATCGTTACTCCCCCTGTTGGGTAAGCAACTGGAACCGGCTATCAACAGGCAGCTAAGCTCATATCTTGAGACTAACAATCTCCTGAATCCTTCACAATCAGGGTTTCATCCAGGCTTTAGCACAGAGACCGCTATCCTGGCAGTGACTGACTCCCTGAGGCATGTAGTGGATGCCTGAGGATCTGTAGTCCTGATCTTCCTGGACCTCTCCGCTGCTTTTGATACTATTTCGCACTCAAAGCTCGTGGAGAGACTCCACACCTGTGGCATTCAGGGCTCAGCCCTAAAATGGCTTCAGAACTTTCTGACTAATAGACATCAAATGCATGGGCGTCCGCAGAAATTTTTCCAGGGGGGGGCAAACCTGGCAAATGAAGGGGCGTGGCTAATGTTAATCAATAGGGGCGGGGCTAAAAAGGCAGACAATCAGAATCGGGTAATGCTCAGGCCAAGCTGAGAAAAACAAGCATTGGCATAGCCAATAAGTCTCGCCTTTGGGACCTTATAAGTATTTAGTTATGTAGCAGTCCCAAAGGCGATACCTATTGGCTATGCCAATGCTTGTTGTTATATCTGGACATGTTGAGAGGCTAGGTGACTGGGTCTCGATGTCGGGTTGGGAGCACAGCAATGACCTACTTAATTTGAATGCGTAGGTAATACAACCGGAGGCGTGAAAGGAAAGGTTCACTACCAGGAATAACAGGAAGGTAGAAAGTTAGGCTATTTGAAAGATAAGGAGAGGTAGAGGCAGGCATGGTGGTGAGGGGAGAAACAGATGCATGCTAGGAGAGCGCTGTGAGGGAGGGATGCAAAATGGGAATAGGCACTGAAAGGTGGGTCGGATAAAGACCGTAGTGAGGCAAACAGAAGGGTTGCGAGGGGTGAAAGGTAGACAAAGAAGTGAGGTGTGGAAGAAAAAGATTCAGGTGCAGAGATAGGTAAATCAAAGATGGAGGGGGAGAATAACGCAGCCGTAGAACGAGGGAGGGCCAGGTAGAGAGGGAGAGGTGTGTCAGAGACAGCTAGAGACAGCTGAGGAAGAGGGAATAATAATGACTGAGGTAGACATGTGAGGTAGAGGGGTGCGTTGATATAAAGGAAGTGCAGAGATGCGTCAGAGAGCTGTTACTGAAGAGGAAAAGAAGTAGAGGTATTGAGAAAGGAGTAAGGTACTAAAAGAAGTAAGGGGGTGAACAGAGGTAGAAAGAATGGAAGGGGAGAGAACACGTAGAAGATGAATGTCAGGGTAAAGTGAGCGATCAGGCAGTAAGTGCAAGGTGTGGGGTACAGAGGGATATATTGTGACAGTGAGCTCGAGGTGTGGGTACAGAGGGATATGTTATGGCAGTGAGCGCAAGGTGTGGGGTACAGAGGGATATGCTGTGGCAGTGAGCACGAGGTGTGGGGTATAGAGGAATATGTTATGGCAGTGAGCTCAAGGTGTGGGGTACAGAGGGATATCTTGTGGCAGTGAGCGCGAGGTGTGATGTACAGAGGGATATGTTGTGGCAGTGAGCACGAGGTGTGGGGTACAGAGGGATATGTTATGGCAGTGAGCGCAAGGTGTGGGGTACAGAGGGATAGGTTGTGGCAGTGAGCGCGAGGTGTGGGGTACAGAGGGATATGTTGTGGCAGTGAGCCCAAGGTGTGGGTTACAGAGGCATTTCTTGTGGCAGTGAGTGCGAGGTATGGGGTACAGAGGGATATCTTGTGGGAGTGAGCGCGAGGTGTGGGGTACAGAGGGATATCTTGTGGCAGTGAGCGCAAGATGTGAGGTACAGAGGGATATAAGGCAGTGAGCGCAAGGTGTGCGGTACAGAGGGATATGTTGTGGCAGTGAGTG
Source organism: Lissotriton vulgaris (assembly GCF_964263255.1). Lineage (NCBI taxonomy): Eukaryota > Metazoa > Chordata > Amphibia > Caudata > Salamandridae > Lissotriton > Lissotriton vulgaris. Next base: position 718,872,409 of record NC_141687.1, read on the forward strand.
CAAGGTGTGGGGTACAGAGGGATATAAGGCAGTGAGTGAAAAGTGTGGGATACAGAGGGATATAAGGCAGTGAGCGCAAGGTGTGGGGTACAGAGGGATATAAGGCAGTGAGCGCGAGGTGTGGGGTATAGAGGGATATAAGGCAGTGAGCACGGGGAGTGGGGAACAGGGGGATATGAGGCAATGAAACACAGGGTCGGGACGTCCTGCCAGACATGACAGGGTGCATACTGGTAGATAGATATGTTATTGACACGAGTCTGTGTATGTTTTAGTGAGATCTGAAATCCGGGCTATGCTGCAACCTCAAGTTTTGACTTGGGAGGATAATTTTTATTTATAAAGTTTTATATAGCGCGAACAAGAACCCGAAGGTTATCAGAGCGCTTTACAAAAGGTTATCAGAGCGCTTTACAAAAGGGTGGAAGGAAGGTCAAAAACCCAATATCTACATCAAGTAAGAATACACAACATGAATAATCGCATGATTCACAAACAAATGACACAAAGGAGAGTGACACAAAAAAAATTCAAGCTTTTGCGCTAGGTATCCTGTGGTGGGAGAGCCTCAGGAAGCGCTAACACTTTCCTCATAAAACCATTCAAGTATAATACGAGTCTGGTGGCTTAGCTGACTAATGTGTCCACAGTGGGGGCCTAAGTTTGACCTCATGGCCACAGGTTCAAACCCCGGTGGGTCCACTCAGCCTTTCATCCTTCTGACATCCATAAAATTAGTACCATTGAGTTGGGTAACAATAAACATCTGTTATTCAGTGCCAAGATACCCTTCTGGGTGAAGGTGCGCTTTACAAATACACATTATGTTATAAATAGCATTCGCTGCCCATCTGGAGGGAACAGGTGTTATATGGCTATCAATTTAGTTTAGTCCCCTAACACCTCACAACTGGACTACCTCTGTACCAGTAGGCAGCTCTATCTAAGTACACCTCTGCTTCTTTCGTCTACCTCTTTCCCCTGTCTTGTTTCAACTGCCTGGTCTCATCCCAGGCTCAAAACTTTACAGCGTGGTTGGCCCAATGGCTGCAGTCAGTAACTGAAAGCATAACAGTAACAAGAAGACATTGCACTGAACTTGCAGAGAAAATTATAACTAACAGCTGATTACAATGATATTTTCGATGCCCATCTTTCACACCGCATCCTCCATCACACTGCCAGGCAGTGCAACCAAAGTGAAAAGAAGAGTGACACCAAAACGCTTTTCGGACCGCACTATGACAACCATGTACTATTCAACAGTGTAGCTTTCTACCCTTCTTAGAATGTACTTTGGCCCCTCAAAAGGGTGCACTATATAAATGCTACAATACAATACTGTATGCTGATTAGGCTCATGTTAATTCACCAGTCAGATACGGCAGCCAATATATCAAGAGAAACTAACATGAGTCGACGACGGCTGTTATGCTGCTGCTCTGAACAGATTTAGATCAAGCCTCGTCAATAGCGAAGAGCAATGGATTTAATTCTGTAGTCTCCCCCACTTACAAGCCACATTTTACATGGCCTGCTCCTCCTCCTTGCATTTGCTGCAACAGGTGGGTCAGCTAAAGAAGTAATCATACCATGCATGGCAGTAGACAGTACAATCATGCTAAAGCTCAGGTGTCCACTTAACCAAATAACTTATTCAAAGCTTTTTGAAAAGGGATGAGAAATAGCATTCAAAGTCAAATTATAAATGATTTATAGTATGGTTGAGCTCGACCATCTTACTGAGCCATAATGCATCGATTCCCCCAGAACTTTATTCAGAAAACCTCTTGCTCTCAGGCTACACAGTGTTAAAAGGAGGTCTTGGTGTCCAGACCTAACCACTCGTGCTTGTGGCGCGCAGCTCAAACCGGCCATTGTCATTCTGTTTGTGATAATCAGCCACAGACAGAATGACAATAGGCAGGAGGGGCTGCGAGGAGGAGTGTGAGGCGCCCCATCAGGGAGTTTAGGCCTCTGGCAGGGAACAGCTCTGCTCCCTGCAGGGCCCAGAATTATGGACAAAAGGCGTCCGTAAAAGCATGGGCAAGCGCAGGAGGGGCGCTCCAGGGGGGGGCAAGCGCCCCTCCTTGCCCCCCCCCCCCCCTGCGGACGCCCATGATCAAATGATAATGTTAGGATCTTATCACTTGAAGAAAACTTGCTTGGACAAGGGCATACCCCAGGGCTCTTGTCTGAGTCCAACATTATTTAATGTCTATATGGCCCCTTTGGCTAAAATTGTGGAACAATTTGGGTTTGAGATAATCTCATACACTGACGACACCCAGCTTATGTTCACAATTGGTTCCAATATAGAATCTGAGAAAACCCGCTTCTCGGCAGGCATGCTCACCATCTCGAACTGGATGACGGAGAATTGTCTCCAGTTAAATCCAAGTAAGACCGAGGTAATGCTGATGGGGAAAGCATCAACGATGTGGACGGATGGCTGGTGGCCGTCCCAGCTTGGAATGGCCCCCTCCCCAAAACAGTCTTTGAAAAACTTGGGACTAATTCTTGATCATTCTCTGTCTATGAAAGATCACATCGCGGCCATTACCAGCTCCTGCTACTATAGCCTACTCCTTTTGCGTAAGATCCTCCCCTATCTGCCTATCAAACATCGCAGAACACTGGTCCAGGCTATTGTGATTAGTCGCCTAGACTACAGTAATGCTCTTTTGGCTGAAGCTGGAAAGACGCTGCTCGCCAAACTGCAGGTGATCCGAAATACGGCAGTAAGAATGATTCAGAATCGCCCGGCAGGCTCTCCATCAGGCACTCTGCTGAGAGAGCTTCATTGGCTCCCAGTAAGGAAGCGATCGAACTTCAAAAACCTGCTGCCTTATCTATAACTCCCTTAGTGGCAAAGGCCCCCATTATCTTCGTAAGAAGTTCATCAAACAGGTATCTGGTTGCACCCTCAGATCTAATTCCTTAGCTCTCCTAAAAATTCCCCGGATACGTCTTAGTCGTACCGGTGGAATGGTGTTCTCGTACCTTGCCCCACGTTACTGGAACTCTCTCCCCCTTACTTTGCGCAAATGTCCCTCCTACTGCATCTTCAGGAAACAATTAAAAGCCTTTCTGTTCTAACCTATAAATCTCTCCTGTTCTGACTCCCGCTACCACCCTAACACTAAGTAAGCGCCAAGATGCCCCCGGGTGAGTCGTGCGCTATAAAAATGTCCCTAACATAACATAACAACATCCTGAGAAAATGTAGATTTTGTCTCCCACGTATGATTGGTTAAAAGATCCGGCATCGGCAGCCACACATTGACGACTCATATACAGACTTCTTGATCAATAGGACGTCTTTGAAAAGATTTGGTGACCATTCCTCGAGGGACTAAGAAGATGATTCTCCTTTCCGACAGGATTTCTCTCCCTATGATTCTGTGATAGTCATTGTTGCCCTCTTCGCTTTCTCAGTTCCCTAACCGTCTTAACTGTTCAGCGCTTACTTTAGTTTTCTGCACCTTTTGATTTTCACAGATGATACTATGGTTATATGCAGGGCTCGAGTCGGGGTACCACGCGGGTGGATGGCGTCCCGCCACTTATTTTAACGGGAGCACGATAACTGAAGCAAATGGAGCCACACAATCACTTTTTAGCCTCTCTGGGGCGAGATCGGAGCCCATTCAGAACGTTGCTCAAGCGCTGGCTTCTCTGATGCAATCGCATCTAAGGGGTGAGCGAGGGGAGGCAATGAGTCTGATGGTGCAAGCCACCTTTTGTGATGTCACTTCCTGTTGTGACGTCAGCGCCACCCCACTTCTTTTTTAGGTCGGAGGCCTAAAAGGCTGCGCTTGCGCAGTCTTAGGCCGGAGATTTAATGACTCTCAGTAGCGCAGAAGGTCCCGCCTCCCTGCTCTGTCTCTCCACCATTGGCTGGCTTCCTAAATGGAGGCCAGCCATTGGAGGAGAGATCCCTCACTCCGATGTAGCCCCGTCCTTTTCGGATTTGGGGGCGTAATTTTTGCTGTTCTTTAGACAGTGACGTCGTCCGTCATTCAGCACAGCAAAACACGCCCGCAAATCCGAAAATGTCCTAAGCTTTGTTGCCGCCATTGTTGCCCAGCCGGCGCCGAGTACGGTGATGCAGCGCACATGCTCCGGTGCGGATGGGGCTTCCGCCCAGTGCCTCGGAGCCCAGCTGCAGTCTTTTCCACTTCCTGATGTCCCTGGCCGTCGCCGACATGCTGAACGTCCTCTACGGTGAGTTTGTTCTTATTTGCGCAACTGTGTGATCCTGAACAGGCCGGCTCCCCTCCTCCCTCCGCCCGCAGCTCTTCTCAGGCGGGCTCCCCCCCCTCCCTCCGCCCGCAGCTCTCCTGTGTCCGTCTCCCCCCCTCCCTCCGCCCGCAGCTCTCCTGTGTCCGTCTCCCCCCCCCTTCCTCCGCCCGCAGCTCTCCTGTGTCCGTCTCCCCCCCCTCCCTCCACCCGCAGCTCTCCTGTGTCCGTCTCCCCCCCTCCCTCCACCCGCAGCTCTCCTGTGTCCGTCTCCCCCCCTCCCTCCGCCCGCAGCTCTCCTGTGTCCGTCTCCCCCCCTCCCTCCACCCGCAGCTCTCCTGTGTCCGTCTCCCCCCCCTCCCTCCGCCCGCAGCTCTCCTGTGTCCGTCTCCCCCCCCCCTCCCTCCGCCCGCAGCTCTCCTGTGTCCGTCTCCCCCCCCCTCCCTCCACCCGCAGCTCTCCTGTGTCCTGTGATGGCAAAAGGGTAAACCGTTGTTTGGCTGCTCTCAAATATTGGTCAGAATTAGTTTAAGAATGCCTCGAATTGAAAAATACATGGGTCTGGTTTAAAATCAAGAGTGGCCCAAGCCAAAGTGTCCTTCATCTAATAGGGCAGTATAACAAACCTTTTGACTGTGTCAGTAGTAAACAGTGATGATCGACTCATTAAATTTAACTGACACTGCTAAGAAAGCAGTTAATGTTTTTGGATCCCTCGTATATTTGCTAGGAGAGGCTACCCCATGGTTTAGAATTGTCAGGTTTATGAGCAAGGATGTTAGAAGATTCAGTTGTGATGTATTACCTCGTGAGTTAAATACAGACACATAAGGACCCACTGGATTGAGAATGGAGGATCCGTAGGCCGTAGTTCGAACTGCTTGAGTCTGTATAACAGGATATTTTGTTTGGCTTTTGAGGTTTCCATTTATTTATGTAAGCAATCAATTGGTTTTACAACAGAGGTAAAGGAATCAATGCCGAGATCCATGTGGGGCCAGGCAAACAGTCAGGTGCTTATGACGTTAACCCTGTACCCCCCTTGTGCGTAAGTACAAGCACTCAATTGTAAACAAGCACTATGCAAAAAACTCGGGGGGGGGGGGGAACAAGGGCAGGGTAAGGAAAAAAGTGGCTCTGCAGACTTCAGAGGACACCACCACAATCACTGTCCTCGTCCAGCACCTATGGTGTGACACAGTAGATTTTAGATACTGTGATGTCAGGAGCGCCACAGGAAGTATATTGCACTGTTTGTTGTACTCGCCACTGTAGGTTCTGGGTGAGGCTCTCCTGTGTCCGTCTCCCCCCCTCCCTCCACCCGCAGCTCTCCTGTGTCCGTCTCCCCCCCTCCCTCCGCCCGCAGCTCTCCTGTGTCCGTCTCCCCCCCTCCCTCCGCCCGCAGCTCTCCTGTGTCCGTCTCCCCCCCTCCCTCCACCCGCAGCTCTCCTGTGTCCGTCTCCCCCCCCCCCTCCCTCTGCCCGCAGCTCTCCTGTGTCCGTCTCCCCCCCCCTCCCTCCACCCGCAGCTCTCCTGTGTCCTGTGATGGCAAAAGGGTAAACCGTTGTTTGGCTGCTCTCAAATATTGGTCAGAATTAGTTTAAGAATGCCTCGAATTGAAAAATACATGGGTCTGGTTAAATTCAAAAGAGTGGCCCAAGCCAAAGTGTCCTTCATCTAATAGGGCAGTATAACAAACCTTTTGACTGTGTCAGTAGTAAACAGTGATGATCGACTCATTAAATTTAATTGACACTGCTAAGAAAGCAGATAATGTTTTTGGATCCCTCGTATATTTGCTAGGAGAGGCTAACCCATGGTTTAGAATGGTCAGGTTTATGAGCAAGGATGTTAGAAGATTCAGTTGTGATGTATTACCTCGTGAGTTAAATACAGACACATAAGGACCCACTGGATTGAGAATGGAGGATCCGTAGGCCGTAGTTCGAACTGCTTGAGTCTGTATAACAGGATATTTTGTTTGGCTTTTGAGGTTTCCAATTATTTATGTAAGCAATCAATTGGTTTTACAACAGAGGTAAAGGAATCAATGCCGAGATCCATGTGGGGCCAGGCAAACAGTCAGGTGCTTATGACGTTAACCCTGTACCCCCCTTGTGCGTAAGTACAAGCACTCAATTGTAAACGAGCACTATGCAAAAAAACTCGGGGGGGGGGGGGAACAAGGGCAGGGTAAGGAAAAAAGTGGCTCTGCAGACTTCAGAGGACATCCACCACAATCACTGTCCTCGTCCAGCACCTATGGTGTGACACAGTAGATTTTAGATACTGTGATGTCAGGAGCGCCACAGGAAGTATATTGCACTGTTTGTTGTACTCGCCACTGTAGGTTCTGGGTGAGGCTCTCCTGTGTCCGTCTCCCCCCCCCTCCCTCCACCCGCAGCTCTCCTGTGTCCGTCTCCCCCCCTCCCTCCACCCGCAGCTCTCCTGTGTCCGTCTCCCCCCCTCCCTCCGCCCGCAGCTCTCCTGTGTCCGTCTCCCCCCCTCCCTCCGCCTGCAGCTCTCCTGTGTCCGTCTCCCCCCCCTCCCTCCGCCTGCAGCTCTCCTGTGTCCGTCTCCCCCCCCTCCCTCCGCCCGCAGCTCTCCTGTGTCCGTCTCCCCCCTCCCTCCACCCGCAGCTCTCCTGTGTCCGTCTCCCTCCCTCCCTCCGCCCGCAGCTCTCCTGTGTCCGTCTCCCCCCCTCCCTCCACCCGCAGCTCTCCTTTGTCCGTCTCCCCCCATCCCTCCACCCGTAGCTCTCCTGTGTCCGTCTCCCCCCCTCCCTCCACCCGCAGCTCTCCTGTGTCCGTCTCCCACCCCTCCCTCCACCCGCAGCTCTCCTCTGTCGCGCTCCGGAGAGGGGTCGTTGCATGCAATTTATTTCAGGTGGGATGAAACTCCAAATATTCAATAGTATGAGGTGAGAGAGAAATACTGGGCAGAGCCTAAGTTAACTTTCATATTTTTTTAAAAACATTATCTCTTTTGCTACTGATCCCCTTTTGGCAAAATGGCTGAGTTCTATTGCAATGGGTGAAAATTACACCTTTCATCAGCATCTAGAGATAATTAAACGTACATCATATGCGGAATATACATTGTCAAAATCAATTTTAGGACCAAAACAAGCCATGCACAAAAGGAAGCAAGCATTGGCACAGCTGGTAGGTCAGGTTTGCCTTTTGATTGTGACTGAATGCTAAAAAAAAAGGATAATATGTACAGTGCATTTTTGACAAAAAAATATTTTAATGTGTGAAGATTCAGTGTACTTTTGAGATGGAAAATAGTCACTTAAATATTCCAATGCATGCAATTTATTTCAGGTGGAATAAAACTCCAAATATTCAATAGTATGAGGTGAGAGAGAAATACTGGGCAGAGCCTAAGTTAACTTTCATATTTTTTTAAAAACATTAGCGATATGTTTTAGCGATGAAGCTATTGGCAATGTAAATGACAATGCCATTTATTTAATATTTAAAATAAAAAAATCATTAGCAATGCCAATAGCTCTACCTTTAATGCTGCCGAGACCATTGCATTGTAAATGCTTGTTTAGGACTTGTGCTCTGGTTATATGTATCCTCATCATCCGTCTTTTCCTTTTCCTTTCTATGTCCTGGCCACCTATCCTCAAACACTTCCTGCACTCCGTGTATCTTTATATTTTTCCTCATTTGTTTCCCAATAAAGTGGATTGAATCCCTCGAATCGCGTTGCTGTGATCTTTTGTACTCCTTTCTTCTTTTTAAATAAAAACAATGTTCCAAAAAACAGTAAAATGCGGAATAAAATTAACAGTTGTAAACGTTGTTTTGTGTGCGTGTCAGATTCTCTTATTCCCTCGGTGCTGCGTGGAGCATTTCCAGTGGCGTTGCTAGAATGTAGCGCCCGCCCGTGGCGGCCGTATGCAAGAGCGAGGGTGCGAAGTGGGGGTGGGGGGGTGGGGTGTTGCTGGCTATTCATGCGACGGCCGCAGGTAAGGGGGGGCACCCTCCCCCCGAACCTCGTCCCCCGCCCCACCACCCCCCTTTGCTGCGCCACTGGGCCCTTCGCAGTGTCGGCGTTGCCTTTCCTTCGGGTGTTGAAGGATTCCACTTTTCTTCGGGATGTAGGTTTGTACCGGTACCTCGCGCCGGTCTTTGTAAACGTGTGCCTGCCATAAAGGCGCCTCAGTCGAGTCCCGCCCTGTGCACTTTACGTGTGCTCTATTGTTTTCTTTCTCCAACAGACCCGCCACCCACCTTTTTTACTGTACATTTCCGTAAGTAATCCAGTCAGCGTTCTTAAACTGTTACCCTGCCCCTCACTTTTGATTAACGACCCGATTGCATTTCCAATTTAGCCCTTTGTGCTTCACCTGTGTGGATACAATGTAACATCTGCCCTTGTACTGTTGTGTAAACATGAGTGGTTAATTTCCTATCTTCAAAACAAGACCTACGTGTAAGAAAAAAAAAGGAGAAGTTTAACCTTTCAAAGGTGACTACAAGACGAATATAGGTATTTATGTGTATCCAATTATTTTAGCATTGTAACATACCCTTAAAAAACGGACTTTACGTTAATGCTGATCCTGGAGTATGCTTCTCAGATTTTTTATAAACTATACGCAGGTAAACTGCGCTATGTTTTGTAGTTATTCATGGACCACCATGTAGTTCAAAGTCTAATAAATCCATTTCGGGGCCTCCTATTAAAGGTGATCTTTATTTAACGATCGTTTCTGTAAAAGAGCTTTGCATTCAACGCTCATCTGACCTCTGCATTTACTGGATCTGTGATGTTTTTTCAGGGTTGTTAAATAGATATTGTTTTTACAATGTGACACCTATGGTCGGATTGTTCAAGTTGACATGGACACGCGGTCTGCTGGCAGCGTGCATGACCCTGTCCCGAGCTGGCTTTAGCGCTGCTGGCGCCCCCCTGTGATCACCTCCGCCACGACTCCCTCACTACCACCCTTTAACAGTGTCCCTCAAGTCTCCATTACCGCTCTCCCTCACAGATGCATTTAATTCGTTTTATAGCGCCGCCACCACTCATACCAGCAGTGTGTGAGAACACTACATCACACGCACTACACAGAGACAGTCAGTCCTAGCCTAGGTGTGTAAATCAGTGTCTAGGAAATGCTACATAAGACAGTAGACTACAAGTTGTAGGAGGCACGTCATCCATACCGGTAGGTAGTATAGTTTAAGAGTGCTTGTTCTGGAGGAGCACACACTCAGAATTTAAAACATAACACCATGGTTGGGGGGTGTTTACTAATAGGAATTGATTTCTACCCATATTAACCCTTTTTGAATCATTAGGATAATCAAAGACTGTGGAACAAAACAACGTTCTGACTTAAGCCTATTATATTCACCTAGATTTATATAGCGCATTGCTACTCAACGGGCCTCCCAGCGCTGGTAACAACCTCTACTCTACAAACTTGGTCTATATGCAGCTTTTTGATGACAGTTAATAGGTCATTGATCCATTTTAGGATTTTAACTTCTAAACTGCAACTAACAAAATGATCTCTGTGACAAAAGCAGTAACCAACTGAACGATTTACATTATATGCATTTCTGTCATATGTATGGTGCATGTTCTATGCAGCAGACATATTAACCGTCTGTGCTGCCTTAAGATGACTCAGAAGTTCCACTAGACAAAGCTCCGATCTCTCTCCTGCAGACCCATTAATCACCAGCTATGGTGACATTTTTATTGTTGATTGGAAATTGCTGGAGGCAAAGAAGCTGCATTTGGTGCTTTTACATCCACAATATATTTGAAAACACGCCATGGACCCTGTCACACCACCCTAGAGCCGACCCAGACCCTGGTTATTGCTGTCTAATCGCAGTGAAGTGTTCTGAATAGTGAGTGTAGTTTTCACAAAGTCTTGTTTATTCTTCAGAGATAACAAACAAACATATCAAACAAACTTCTTAAGTATGTTAGGTAAACCACTGCAAGCCCAACGTTTTCAGAGCACAGCATGGAAAAAAGTACTACAGCATGGCCTAGTCGAACTCCTAATCTGGCCAACCAGCATAGACCACCGTTGAATGAGAAACATAACTGAAATATAAACACCAAGGCATAAACATGCATTAGCAAAGCCAATTGGTCTAGCAAAAACTGCCAGCATTAATGCTTTGTGGATGCTCGTATTGTTACAGATTTTGTAAAATTATATTGTTGCTCGGGGAGAGGAAATGGGGTAACAATACAACAATAACAATTATGTAATAGCGAAAATATGTAGTGGTCTCAAAAAGTTTTTTTATTAATCAAATGGGGAGGAGGAAATTCTGATCCCTTCAGTTTCCTTATTTTAAGCTTAACTAATCATGGGGGAAAGGATCACTTGTCCTGCATAACCTGGGTATGCAGAGGAACTCCGGGGTGTCTCCAGTAAAAAACTCTCATGCACGTGCTTTCAAGATCGTGGTAGCGGTATATGTTGGTTCTCCGCTCTTTATACACGTGTGTGCATAATCATAGGGTTAGTTTGCAGTTATGCAGCCTCCACCAGGAGGTTCTTACCCATGGTTAAAAACAGTAGTGATCTAGTGATGTGGGTAGTGCTCGGTTTAAAATACCCAGACAGCCAGATATTTTACTTTATTAGGTCTGGATTCGGGTAGCCCATGAGGGGATGTTGATATACGTGCGTTCTGTGAATATACTAGGAATTCTAACGCACTAGTAGTTAGTAAAAATGGTCGACATGTTTCAGCCCGATCTCCCAGGTTAGGACTTATGGGCTTTCTTCAGGACCAACTGTGATTAGTGAAAAAGTCAAGAAGTTATAACAATCATTTGTCTTATTGTAAACAGTGTGAGAAAAATGAAAATTTTCAACCTGTTTCTTTTGAATGTGGTCACAATGTACCTGTAAAATATACAAACATAAATGGGGGTAAGGGTGAGGGGAGACGCAAACATATAGCGATTTTCTACATTCGTTTTAAAATCATGGTCTATTTTGTAGCAGCTAAAAAATTGCAATACTTTACAGACCCCTTAGTAAATGGCAGTGTCAACTCTCTCTTTCTCCACAAAATGTGACATGCACGAAAGTAATCTCATTACGATGTATTTTGGACGTATATTTAGGCATGCCTATGAGACGGTAAAACTACCGTAATCGCTTAAGAGCCCTGCTCAAAGTAAGACATGTGCTTGCGTTAGGTCTCGTAAAAAGACCTGCAACAGCGTGCAGAAGCATTACCTTCATCGGGTGCACTACGTTAGTGGCGTAATAGTTGGTTTTGGGCAGTTGCTAAAAAACATACCTTCAGTGTGGAAATTTCACACTTCCTTCGGGTTTGGTAGGGGTTCGAGGGGGCTAGACTATAGAAAAAGGTAAAGGAACATTAGTTTGTGTATGCTTGCGGTTCCAAATAGGAGAGGCTGTGTGGAAGAACTCCTCTAATACCTTTAGCTCCTGTCCTCGAGCGTCGCATGTGCTGACTCTGCCCCCGTAACCCGGAAGTAGCTGTAACTCACTACCGGGTCTGTTCTTAAGGAGCATTCTGTCATGGCCACTGAAAGCAGACTCACTCGATTAATGCGAGTACACGGTATTTGATAATTTTATCAGAATTTCAAATAGATCTGAACATGCTAAGCTAAAAAAAAAGTCAATGTTTAAGGGGAATTTTTGAGCCGCAATCGAAACTGTAAAAAGACTTGGTTTCTAAACGGAAGTCTTTTTTCGAGCTACTTTGCATACATTTGTTAACAGAAAAAAAAGGAAATAGTGAACCATGTGGATGATTGTTATAAATCTATCATTATACAGAATATTATTATAAATGTTCCGATGTTTTTGTATGGTGCTGCCCATCTCATCTAGTGATATTATCACTGGTGCAGTTGTTATCGTCCGGGACAAATTACGTTAGTAAGACTTTGTCAATTTTAAGTTTCTTCTAAACGTTAGACTATCTGGGAATGGCCTTCATTCGGGCTCCTATACGATATCATGATGGAATACGAGATACATTTCGTCAATAAAGAAGAGGGGGGGTTTACCAAAAGTGGGCGGGACTCAATGTGGTCCGCGGGGATGAGGAATAGGGTAAGTATTCAGGAAGGTTCCTCATTATGACAATAATTCAGTAATTATAGCTGTCATCGCATCATACAGTTTATCCAGGTGGAGGAATGGTTTTATTTTACCAGGCTCAGCCAAGGAATATTATCATTGAGACCTATGGAGTCCGTTTTGAGTCTGTGGACCCAGCGTTGTTCCTTTTCGATGAGGATCTTTTCTGCATTCCTGTCTTTGTTGGTTAGGGTTTGTAAAATGACCCAATTGAGTTCTTCTACTGTATGGCCTTTTTCCAAATAGTGATTGGCCATTTTGGTGGTGCTTTTTTTTACATTTCACGTTACTCCGGTGCTCGCATATCCTCAGCTTCACCTTTCTACATGTCATCCAGATGTATCGCATGTTGCACGGGCAAGTTATCATATATACCACGTGACTGGTGTTACAGTTGGTGTTGTTCCTTATGGTCCATTTGAAGTTCGGGAGGAGTTGTAGTTCTTTTGTTGGTTGGGTTAGGCTGCAGACCGAGCAGGAGCCGCAGGGGTAGTGACCTGTGACCGATGGATGTCCCCATAGATTTGTTCTTTCTCTTGGTTTAGTGGGGGGTGGTCTCGTGTGGACAAGGATGTCTTTCAAATTACGGCTCCTGTTGTTGGCGAACCTTGGATCTGAAAGAGACACATTAGTGATAGATTCCTTACCTTAGAATATCCCCAGGCGTCAGACTGGATCCGGAAAGTTTTGCGTAGCAATACCCCTGCGTGTCGGTAGGCGTCGTCTGCGGCTCCGCGTCCGTCATCGGCGTCGTTAGCGCCGGAATGACGTCGTCGGAGTACTTAGACGCCCATGCGCGCTGAAGTCAGTTCTACTTTTTTCCGCTCTACCCCTAGTCATTTTTTGACGGAACTTTTTGATCTTTTTGATCATTTCTTTCTTCGAGTCTTCGACTCTATCAGTGCCGGTAGGGATGCCCGGGTTCAAACCCTGCTCGAAGTGCGACCGACTGATGTCGGTTACGGACCCCCATCGCCGGTGCCTGAAGTGCTTAGGCCTCGACCACGACGACCGCACCTGCTCCGACTGCCGGGCCCTGACGTCGAAGGCTAGGCGGGAGCGGTCCTGCAAGCGGCTCGGGCTCTGGCAGTCGGCCCGCGCCACTCCAGGTCCCGGTCCCACGGGAGGTCGAGGGACAAGTCGCGGGGTCGGAGTCATCGCAGCTCCCGGAGTGGACACCGGTCATCAGGCTCCAAGTCCTCAGGTAAGAGGCATGAGAGGTCGGAGAGACGTCATCGTTCCTCCGACCCACCCCGACGCTCGCCCGATGCGGCTGGGGGCTCGGGCGACACCGCCCACGCGGCTCCGCGTGAGTCGCAAGCGTCGCCGCCTGCCCCACACCTTCGGGTCCCTGGGCACGGCGCGACGCCGGAGGAGATCGAGCGGTACCTCATGGCCATGAGGTCCCTCCCTCCTCAGTCGGGTTCCGTGGCGCCTCCGGGCCCAACGGTCCCGACTGGAGGCCCTAGCGGGTCAGGGGCTTCGGCCCGACGCCGTCCGGTGCTTCGGCCCCGACGCCGCCGGCGACTTCGGTCCCGGCGCCGCATGACCTCACCGGGTCCGCTTCCGGATCGTCGCCGGTCGACCTCACGACCTCACCGGTGCCGGCCCCACAGGTGTCGCCACCGGCGCCCACTGTGGACGCCGTCCCCAATGTTCCCTACGGTCCGACTCTGGCGCCGGAACGGCGCCGCTTCCGACGGCTTTTGGAGAATTTTATTTCCATGAGGAGGCCCCGTCTACTAATCCTGTTTTACAGGAAACGGGTGACGAGGAAGATTGGGAGGGGTCTGAGGACCCTCTGGCACTGGAGTGCCAGTCTCAACAGGACTGGACATATGAGCTTGGGGAGGCCAGTGGTATTGACACTTCGCCAGACACTGGATTTGTCTCTCCTCCGACCGTGGCTTCGGAGGAGGGGTCTACATATAGTGTAGACGAGGGCGGGCAAGGCCCTAAACCTTGAGCTCCCTGTCGCGGCCGTGAGGACTAACCTCCTCACTGAGGTCCTCAAACCGCAGTCAAGCTCCAGCGAGCCTCTGCTGCCGTTCAATGAGGCCTTGTGTGACGTTCTTGTGGGCACTTGGTCCAAGCCCGCCACAGGTCCGCCTGTGGATAGGAACGTGGCCAGACGCTACCGCCCGGCCCCGGGCGACCCTTGCTTTTTGTCCACCCATCCCACCCCCGAGAGCCTGGTCCTCCAGGCCTCCAATTCCCAGACCGCGTTCCTGTCGGCCCCGCCCGACCGGGAATCCAAGAGATATGAGCAGTTCGGGAAGAAGGTGTTCTCGTCCCTAAGCTTAGGGCTGCGGTCTGTCAATACTGCCTGTCTCTTGGGCCGCTACACCCACACTCTGTGGGATGCGGTTGCGGACGTGCTGCCACAATGTCCGGAGGAGGTCCGGGCTAAACTCGCCCAAACCCTTGCGGAGGGCCGAGATGCAGCGCGCTATTCCATCCGGTGTGGGCTGGATACCACGGACTCACTTGGCAGGGCAATGGCAACGACGGTGGCGGTTCGACGCCACGCCTGGTTGAGGTCTGCCAACTTCACGGCCGATGTCCAGGCCACACTTCTGGACATGCCGTTCGATGGCCGTCGCCTCTTCGGCGACAAGGCAGACCATGCGCTGGAACGTTTTAAGGACTCCAGGGCTACGGCCAAGTCCTTGGGCCTCTCGGCCCCACGCCAGCAATCGGGTGCCTTTCGCTCCTTTCTTGGCCATGGAAGGGGCGTCCCCACACGTGCTGCCAGCCACGCGCCACAGAATGTTCAACAGCGCGGTGGCGGCCGTGGAAACCGCCGTGGCGGCGGTCGGGGACAACGGCGAGGCCAGTCCACACCTCCCTCCACAGCACCTGCCTCAAAACCTTCCTAGTCCGAGTTTTCAGGCCCATGTGACGCCTTTGGGAGGCAGGGTTCGCCATCACCTCTCCCACTGGCGCACTATCACATCGGACAGGTGGGTGCTGCAGATCGTCCGAAGGGGCTACTCCCTCCCCTTCGAGGCGACCCCTCCATCCATGCCACCATCCATGCCACCGCAATGCCACCGCGTGTCGGGGGATCACTTACAACTTCTGCAAGAGGAAGTCACAGCCCTCTTGGCCAAGGGGGCCATCGAGCGCGTTCCTGGGCCAGAAGTAGGGTGTGGATGTTACTCCCACTACTTTCTGGTACCCAAGAAGGGCAAAGGGGGCCTACGACCTATCTTGGACCAGCGGAGCGTCCACTGCTTCTTCCGGAAGGAGAAGTTCAAGATGCTGACTTTGGCTCAGGTCCTAGCTGCTCTGGACCCAGAAGACTGGCTGGTAGCGTTGGACTTGCAGGACGCTTATTTCCACATCCCCGTCCTGCCGGCCCACCGGCGTTACCTGCGGTTCACGGTAGGCCAAGAGCACTTTCAGTTTACCGTGCTCCCCTTCGGCCTTACCAGCGCCCCACGGGTGTTCACGAAGGTGATGGCGGTGGTCGCAGCTCATCTGCGCAGGTTAGGGGTGTCGGTCTTCCCCTACCTAGACGACTGGTTGTTAAAGGCGGGCTCGCCCCAGACAGTCGTCCGCCACCTCCAGACTACGGCCGACCTCCTGCATTTGCTGGGGTTCTCCATCAGTGTGCCGAAGTCGCACCTGTGTCCCTCTCAGAAGCTCCTCTTCATCAGAGCGGTTCTCGACTCGGCGCAGTTTTGGGTTTACCCTCCCGAACAGCGGGTTCGAGATATTCAGGCTCTGATTCCCATCTTTCAGCCTTTATCCCGAGTCTCGGTCAGGTTGACGCTGCGGCTTCTGGGGCTGATGGCCTCCTGCATCCTTCTGGTGCATCACGCCCGGTGGCGGATGCGGGCTCTGCAGTGGGACCTAAAGTTTCAGTGGGCCCAGCATCAGGGCAACCTGTCCGATCATGTCTTGATCTCGGGGGGCACTGCGAGACAACTGCAGTGGTGGCTCACGGACCGCGATTGGGTCAGTGGCAGATCCCTCTCCCTACCCCACTCGGAGCACGTGGTTGTGACGGACGCGTCCCTCCAGAGCTGGGGAGGCCACATGGGAGAGGCGGAGATCAGAGGCCTCTGGTCTCCGGCGGAGTCCCGGCTCCATATCAACCTTTTGGAGCTGCGGGCGATTCGTCTAGCACTGAAGGCATTCCTCCCCTCTGTCCGGGGGAGTGTAGTGCAGGTGTTCACGGACAACACCACCGCCATGTGGTACTGCAACAAACAAGGCGGGGTGGGGTCGTGGACCCTATGCCAGGAGGCTCTGCGCCTCTGGCAGTGGCTGGAACATCAGGGCGTGACCCTGGTGGTTCAACACCTGGCAGGCTCTCTGAATGCCAGGGCGGACAAACTCAGTCGTCGGTGCATGATGGATCACGAATGGCGTCTGAACTCGGACGTGGCGCAAGGCCTCTTTCAGCAATGGGGAGAGCCTTGGTTAGATCTATGCGCCACAGAAGAGAACGCGCAATCTCATCAGTTCTGCGCGTTGGAATTTCCAAGGCGGCACTCGCTCGGAGACGCTTTTCGTCGCGAGTGGAGTTGCGGTCTATTGTTCGCCTTTCCGCCTATACCACTTCTGCCCAGAGTGCTGAAGAAGATCAGGCGCGACCGGGCCCAGGTTATCCTTGTGGCTCCGGACTGGGCATGAAGATACTGGTATCCCGAGCTACTCAGCATGTCAGTCGATCCCCCGATTCGTCTGCCTCTTCGGGAGGACCTTCTGTCGCAGCAGCAGGGGACGGTCCTGCACCCGAACCTGTCCAGCCTCCACCTACAAGCTTGGAGATTGAGCGGCGGCAGTTGAGGCCATTTGACTTGCCTCCCGAAGTCTGTGATATCATTCTGGCAGCCAGGTGTCCCTCCACAAAGTCGGTATATGCCTGCAGGTGGAACAGATTTGTGGCATGGTGCACAGCAAAGGCTGCAGACCCTCTCTCTGCACCCCTTTCTGAAGTTCTACTCTTCCTTCTTTCCCTTGCCCAGCAGGGCTCTGTTCTGGGCACTCTTAAGGGGTACCTTTCTGCTCTTTCCGCCTTCTTACGGCTACCTAATCAGCCTTCCTTATTCAAGTCCCCCATTGTAAATAGATTTCTGAAGAGCATCACACACATGTTCCCTCCTGTTCCCTTCGTGATGCCCCAGTGGGACTTGAATCTTGTACTCACTTATCTAATGTGTGCTCCCTTTGAGCCGCTCCATAACTGTCCTCTCCGTCTTCTTACCCTGAAGACTGCTTTCCTGGTTGTCATCACCTCTGCCAGGAGAGTGAGTGAGCTCCAGGCTCTTTCTTCTACTCCACCTTTCCTCTCTGTTCATCCGGACAAGGTTGTGTTGCGGACAAGACCTTCCTTTCTGCCCAAGGTTGTCACGGCCTTCCACATCGGGCAGTCCATTACCTTGCCCACCTTCTTTCCGCCTCCTCATCCCTCGAAAGAGGAATAGAGGCTCCACCGTCTGGACCCAAAACATGCGCTCTCTTATTACCAGTTCCGGGTGGATGACCAACTCTTTGTTGGTTACGTGGGCGCGAAGAAGGGAAAGGCGGTACACAAGAGGACCATTTCACGGTGGATCATCTTGTGTATTCAGGCATGTTACTCCATGGCCAAAAAGGAGCCCCCTGCTGAATTGCGGGCTCATTCCACTCGAGCCACGGCAACAACTGCCTTGGGCCGAGGAGTCCCCTTACAGGACATTTGCCAGGCAGCTACGTGGGCCTCACTGCACACGTTCGCAAGACACTACTGCCTGGACAGTCAAGTCCGGAGGGATGGCTTCTTTGGCCGTTCCGTCCTCCAGGACTTTCTGGTGTGATTATTGGTTCGCAGACCCACCACCGGGGTTGGTATTGCTGGGTTATCTATTCAAAGGTAAGGAATTTATCACTAACGTGTCTCTTTCAGATGCACAAGTTACTACTTGTGTAACGATATATCTGTAAGAGACATTAGTTAGTGATAGATTCCTTACCGACTCACCCATCCTCCCCGTTCTGCGAACCAATATCTAGGGTTAAGGTCATCCCCTTTCAGGGCCCTAGTTTCATGGCACCAGTTTTGGTTCTATCATGGCTCTGCGTATCTGGCGCGGAAAACCTGTGTATTAGAACTGACATCAGCGCGCATGGGCGGCGTCTAAGTACTCCGACGTCATTCCGGCGCTAACGACGCCTACCGACGCGCAGGGGTATTGCTACGCAAACATTTCCGGATCCAGTCTGGCGCCTGGGGATATTCTGAGGTAAGGAATCTATCACTAACTAATGTCTCTTACAGATATATCGTTACACAAGTAGTAACTTGTGCTTTTGGCCATGTCAATGTACCTGACGTTAGAATCCTCCAGTTCTTGTTAATTATCTTCTTGACATTGTCAGTCACAGGGCTATAGGTCGTGATGCATGTTATCAATTCTAATTGAGCTGTTTAGGTCGAAGGCCTAAAAGGCTGCGCTTGCGCAGTCTTAGGCCGGAGATTTAATGAGTCTGAGTAGCGGGGAATGTCCCGCCTCCGTGCCCCCTCTCTCCTTCATTGGCTGGCTTCCTAAACGGAGGCCAGCCATTGGAGGAGAGATGCGTCACTCCAAACAAGCTCCGTCCTTTTCGGATTTGGGGGCGTAATTTTTGATGTTCTTTAGACAGTGACGTTGTCCGTCACTCAGAACATCAAAACCACGCCCCCAAATCAGAAAAAATCTCGGAGCTTGTGTCCGCCATTTTCGATCCTTCGCAGTGAAGGTAAGATCGTGGCTGTTTCCCTCCGTGCCTTCTTCCCCCTGTCTGGTCTGTTTCCCGCCCCCCTCCCGCTCTCCGTGTATTTTCGCTGTCCGTGTGTGTGTTTCCCGCCCCCTGTTTGTTTCCCGCCCCCTCCCGCTCTCCGTGTATTTTTGCTGTCCGTGTGTGTGTGCTTCCCGCCCCCTCCCGCTCGTGTGTGCATTTCAGAGCGTCTGTTTCCCGCCCCCCTCCCGCTCGCCGTGTATTTTCGCTGTCCGTGTGTGTGTTTCCCGCCCCCTGTTTGTTTCCTGCCCCCTCCCGCTCTCCGTGTATTTTTGCTGTCCGTGTGTGTGTTTCCCGCCCCCTCCCGCTGGTGTGTGCATTTCAGAGCGAGATTACAAAGCTGCTGCGTTTCTACCGTAAGAGTCAATATAGCAATCCATACCCCCACCTCCGAAACCTCCTTCGGCTCTCCATGTCACTGCAGCCAATCGCAGCGAGAGGCACATTCGAAAAATCCCTCAAGGTCTTACATCCGTAACCTCTGCCATTCGCAGCGCCATTGGATAATAGTAGCGTCCACAGGAGGAAATAGCAGCCGTTGGTGCCTTCCACTTGAAGCGCCCGGAACTACGGTGTGATTACACAGCAGCACAGCTTTCGCAGGCTAAGAAGCCATGAAGGTGCAGCGGCTCCGTTCTCCGTATCACTGAAGCATGTTGGGTGCACCATGCAACACTAGACGTAAAAGCTAGGGACATTCAGTTTCGGAAAAGAAAAAAACCCCAGAGACTTTTGGTAAGTTGTATTTTATATACCTGTCGTGCTGAATTGGAAGTTGTATCTTCAGGTTCCACCTCCGTGTATGTACCCACCTGACTAGATGTGCCCGGGCTTCCACAGGCGTGACCAACAGCGCAGAGATTCCCCGAAATGAAAATCTGGGACAGACCATAATCCTAGAGGTAGGACTAGACATAAGCAGTGATCGCAGTCCACAGAAGTCCACTCGTTAACAGAAACGGGTGAAGGAGACTAATGTTCTAACATGGGAGCTTGTGTGGTAAATAAAGTCTCCCCTGGAGTGGGATTGTTTCCATGGCATAGAGCACCCGGGAGCTGCACTGCAGAACCCCGAATAGAGGCGCCTTTAAAATGTAGGGTCGAACCATTCTGAACGTGTGTTGCGGTGAACCCGGTGGAATTGAGAGCTGAACCCACACTCCAAATACTCGAGTATCACTCTTAATGTGTGAGACTTGAGGTCTGCGTTTCTCTGGTGTACCCCAGCACCCGTCACACTGTTTTTAAAGAGCCATGCCGCCACCATCTGCGAGAGGGATCGATGCAGAAGCCTTATATATATACTATACTATAGTGAATACTGTTTCAAAACTCTGTGGAAATAAAACAGGACACATATATAATTAGCGGGATTTCCCGGTTCTGACGTCTATGATTCGGACTCCTAAATGACCGTTTACCGAACATTACGTTTGTAAAGGGAAACTATTCGGATTTAGACTCATTTGCACCTCTTGTGCCGAGTTGTTACTATTTTTTTCTGTTTCACGCCATAATTTAGGTGTGCAGAAAACTAACCCTGAGTTTCCAGTTCTGCAAACATTTACATTTTCAAAGTCACTATTTCATCCGACTTGCTCGCTCGCTCTTGTGGCCTTTAAAGAAAGGCACCTGCTGGACACCGGAAAAAAACCTCGCTTTTTAATCATTCGTCAATACACCCATATTTCTTGAGCAGCATGACGTATTTATTGTGCTTTACTACACAGCCAAACTCCGCTACAACCTTATTGCTGCGCCCAGGGTCGGCTAAAAATAAAGCAAACCAGCCCCGCACTGCC
Organism: Lissotriton vulgaris; assembly: GCF_964263255.1. Lineage (NCBI taxonomy): Eukaryota > Metazoa > Chordata > Amphibia > Caudata > Salamandridae > Lissotriton > Lissotriton vulgaris. The sequence goes on from NC_141687.1 coordinate 718,893,343, forward strand.
GAACGCTGTGACTAGAAATTCACACTGGCGGAATTGTTGGCTTATTTCAGCCCCTATCTTGTTGCCTCTAACTTAGCCAGCAGCCTACGAGGACCCCCTGAACCCCCCCTATTTGAGTTAGCCTCCGTAACCCAGGGAACCTGGAGCTTGAGCGTTTTTAATTCGATTCAGAGATATTCGTCTGCCTTGTCGTATTTTCATTTAATCCTACTTGACATTTGTGCTACTTCTTCGAGGTATTTGTGGCTGTTTTTGTGACGTAACGCTGTTAAAGTTTCGCCGCTTTTGGGAAAAGGAATTGTTCAGTCAGTTTAATTGTGTTTTTAAAACTGACAACGCAACATTTTCTCGTACTCTAGAGGGGTAACTTGACTGTCTACTACACCTTCTGATTCAGTCATTAATTAACTCCAAATGTGCCTGTGGAGTGGATACAAATAGTTCAAGGTAATTTAGTTCAATTCTGTTTATTCACTGACTTGCTCCTTGTATTTAGGTTCTTTTGTGCCCCGTGACTGCACTTTTTCCACATCCAGTATTTCTGATTCATCACCGGTGCGCTGGAATAAAAGAATGGGATGCAACCTTTCTTGTATCTCACATTTGTAAATTCAGTCTCATACCTTTACCATTAGCAGTGCCCCCACAAACTGAAGTGTAAAATGGCATCGACTTTTTAGGTCTGGTATTAGTCAAGGCCTTTTAATTTTTCTAAATTGTGTAGTATACTTATAGGGGGCTTTCAGCCAGCCTTCTTCATCCATTGGTCTGTTATTGTCATTCTGATTTTTCTGCTGCCCAACACAGCATTCAGTAGTGCGGCTCTGTGTGGGTGTAAATGCAATAGGTCATGCACATGTGAGCGATTAAGCTATTGGCATTGTAAATGACACTGCCATTTAACGATGAAACTATTGGCAATGTAAATGACTATGCTATTTATTTATGATTTAAAAAAAAAATGTCATAAGCAATGCCAATAGCTCTACCTTTAATGATGCCGAGACCATTGCATTGTAAATGCTTGTTTTTCTGTAGTTTCCAGTAGACCCTCTCTATTCTGGTTGCGGGCCCGTTTCTTACACTTGCTGATTACATTTCTGGGGTAATTTCTATCTGCAAGTTTCTGGCAGAGGTCATTAGGTTGCACTCTGTACTCATTGGTTTTGCTGCAGTTCCTCCGTAATCTGAGAAACTGACTGTAAGGGAGATTCTCCCTCAGAGCGCGGGGGTGGAAACTGTTGAATGACAGTAAGCTGTTCTTCGCTGTTTCCTTAAAATAGGTACATGTTTGCAGAATTCCTGCTTTAGCATAAATTGTAATGTCTAGAAAGTCCAGACTCTGTCGGTCAGCACTATAAGTGAATTTCAGACAATCGTCTTTGGTGTTGATCCAGGAGTGGACGTTTTGTAGACTGTCCATATCCCTATTCCAGATTAACAGGATAGCGTCAATATACCTTTTCCAGAATAGTATTTGACGAAGATAGGGATTGTTCTCATTCTGGATATATGTCTTTTCAAAGGTACTGATGTAGAGTGCTGCCACGCTCTGGGGCAAATGTGATGCCCATTGAAGTCCCGTGGCATTGCAAGTAGAGGGTCTCTTAATACTGGAAGTAGTTCTCCATCAGCGCAAGGCGGCAGCATTCCAATAGGAAGTGTCTTGGTGTCTTGTGGGGCCAGTCTGTGTTAAATACAATGGTCTCCAGGGTGTCAAGTGTTTTCTGCTGGGGTAAACTCGTGTAGAGACTCTCCACGTCAAGTCCTACTAACAGCATGGTGTCTGGTGAATATTCTACATCTCTTAATTGGTTTAGGAGATCTCTGGTATCTTTCAGGTACGTTGGTGTTTTTTGAACGAGCGGTTTCAGAAGTTGGTCAGAGAATTGGGAAAGAGGTTCCAGAACTGACTCTATACCAGAGACTATTGGTCGTCCTTGAGGGGGTATTCAGGCTTTGTGCGTTTTAGGCAGAGAGTAGAAATATGGAATTCTAGGGCATCTGGTTTCTAAAAATTCTGCCTCTTTTTTTGAAATCCAATTATTTACTTCTGCTTCTTCAACCATCATGCCTATGGTTCTCTGTAATCTTGTTGTGGGATCTGTGGCAAGGATTTTATAGAATATATCATCAGAAAGGAGGTCCAAGCACTGTTTGTCATAGCCACTTGCTGTGAGAAGGACTACACCTCCGCCTTTATCGGCTGGCTTTATAATGATCTCGCCATCATTTTTTAGCTCATCAAGGGCTATTTGTTCTGCCCTTGTTATATTTTGGAAAGGCTTGCGGGGGTTCAGATTGAGTTTGTCTACTTCTCTCATGATCGCTTTCTCAAAAGTTAGGATCTCGATGGGAACTTGAGAGTTGAGTGGACAATTACATCAATTTTTATAATAATATAAGATGGCGTCCCTACTTCCAATAGAAATCCAAACCCTAGCCCTAGTCCCAACCCTGCAATGATTGAATCACAGACCGAGAAACCAATCAGAACCCTCAAATACCCAACCAATGAGGACATTAACCCTAACCCAATAGAAATACCAGATACAACCACCAATCAGTGTACACATGTGCCAACCACCAGCACACCATATAAGGTCCCAGCAACCTCAGACAAGGTTTGCTGGCCAGGGAGTTGGAAACTGCTTGCTCCTGTTCAGAATCTCCTAGGAGACAGATAGGCTCAATCCACAACTTTGGACTTCAGCAGGTAAAGGCTTCACTAACTCGAAATCTAACAATACTGTTTGAATAAAGCTTTACTCCCCCTGCTGGCCAAAAAACGTAGTGCACAGGCCCCAGTAAATACAGTTTAAACAGCTCACAGAAGCATCCTCTGATGTAGAAAATCCCTGTTGCTATGAGGTGGGGGGGGGGGGGCTCACTGGCTTGTGAACACAAAATGGTGGCTGGGGTGCACTGTTAGAGCACACAGGCCTAAGCACAGAGCAAAGGAGAAATTTGGAGGGAAAACAGATTTGTCACCAAGGAATGAGAGGGACAAACTACAGAGGTTGGACTGTAAATCCCACAATTCAACACACTAAATGAAGGCAATCATGAGCAGGGAAAACCACACATTTAAAACACAACACAGGTGATAAAATATGCAATTACAGGCAGGCTAAAACTACAATTTTTAACTGTAACAACCACAGGCATAGACAGTAAACACAGAAAGTGAAAATCGTTTTTTAAATAACTTTTTGTCTTGGGAAGAGACAGCACTAGTCTGTCTCCTTACCACTTCCTGGACTCTGCTCACTGCAATCTGGTGCACATGTGGGCTGCAACTCACAAGATGGAGGAGAATGATTTGGGGTGCCCCCAGCAAGGCCTTCAGGGGGCCTGGGCAGGTGTGAGAGGAGGGCCCAGACTTGCCTGGTGGCTGAATAGCCAATGGTCTGCTGGCCTGGGGGTGGGGTCTGGGCAGCTTCTTGCTCCTGATCAGAATCTCCTAGGAGACAGACCGGCTCAATCCACAACTTTGGACTTCAGCAGGCAAAGGCTTCACTAACTCGAAATCTAACAATACTGTTTGAATAAAGCTATACTCCCCCTGCTGGCCAAAAAACGAAGTGCACAGGCCCCAGTAACTACAGTTTAAACAGCTCACAGAAGCACCCTCTGATGTAGAAACGACAAGCAAAGTTCATCACTCAGCAACTCCACCCCAACCATCGCGGAAATTGACGACCCCAACACCGCAGCCCGAACCCTGCACAGATGGATCACCGATGGCGCCAACACCATAGCCCCTCTCAAGAAAAACAACAACACCCACGCCAAGAAAGGCAGATGGTTTACCACCAAACTCAAAAAGGCCTGGAGGAACACCAAATCCACAGAAGCCTACAACAACTTCAGAGCCGCCACCAACGCCCACCACCAACTCATCAGAAAAACGAGGAAAAAAGAGATTGAAGGCAGAATCTCCACTCATGCACACAACAGCAAAGAACTCTTCATATGATCAAAGAGCTCGCACAACCCACCAGCGAGTCCACCAGCGAGTCCACCAACATCCCTCCCTCACAAGACCTCTGCGACAAACTCAGCACCTTTTTCCACCACAAAATCAAGAGCATCTACGACAACTTCGACGAAGACAACCAACATACTGAACCTTCACCAACCACCCGACACCCTGAAGCCAGCGATCGACAACTGGACAGCCCTCACCACCTAAGACACACTGAAGATGGTGAAGTCAATCCAATCCGAGGCCCCTACGCACCCCTACCCTTACCACATTTTCAACAGAGCCACTGACACCATCGCACCCATGCTCTGCCACACCATCAACCACTCCCTGGCAACCACCACGTTCCTTCGACTGGAAACACGCCGAGGTCAATCCCCTCCTGAAGAAACCTTCGACGGACCGCACCGACCTAACAAACTACAGACCCATCTCCCTGCTCCCAGCAAAAGTCATCGAGAAAGCCATCAACGCGCCACATTCATTGCAGAGCACAACATCCTCAACACCTCCCAATCCGACTTCAGAAAAAAACACTGTACGGAAACCGCCCTCCTCGCAGCAACAGACGACATCCGCACCCTACTGGACAAAGGAGAAACAGCAGCCCTCATCCTCCTCGACCTCTCAGCGGCGTTCAACACAGTATCTCACTGCACCCTAATAAGCAGACTCCACGACGTAGGGATCCAAGACAAGGCCCTCAACTGGATCCGCTCCTTCCTCTCCGGCAGAGCGCTGCGGGTCAGAATCCCCCCGCCTTTCCTCTCCCACCCTACACCTCCTACCTGTGGAGTCCCCCAGGGGCCCTCCCTCAGCCCTACACTCTTCAACGTCTATATGGTTCCGCTCGCCCCCATCGTTAGAACCTACAGACTCAACATTGTGTCATACGCAGATGACAGCCAACTCATCCTCTCCCTATCCAACGAACCCAATACCGCCAGACACAATTTTTAAGAAGGCATGGAAGCTGTTGCTAAATGGATAAAAAACAGCTGCCTACAACTAAACACCAACAAAACAGAAGTACTCATCATGGGCCCAAACCCCGACGCATGGAATGACACCTGGTGGCCCTCGGAAGCCTGCTCACCACCACGGACCACGCACACAACCTGGGAATCATCCTGGACTCAGAACTCAAAATGGACCGCCGGATCAACTCTGTCTCGTCTTCGTGCTTTCACACCCTCCGCCTCCTACGTAAGACCTTCAAATGGATCTCCCTCAAACACAGAAAGACCATCACTCACGCCCTCGTCACCAGCAGACTCGACTTCGGCAACGCACTCTACGCCAAAATAAACAAAAACCTCACCTGCAACCTACAGAACATCCAGAATGCCGCCGCAAGACTGGCCCTCGACCTGCCAAGACACTGCTATATCTCCCAGCACCTGTGCACACTCCACTGGCTCCCCATCAAAGCTAGAGTCACCTTCAAGATGCTCACCCACAAGGCCATCCACAACACCGGACCAGCATACCTGAACAGCCGACTCAAATTCCACGCACCCCAGAGGACCCTACAATCAGCCCAGCTCTCCCGTGGTCCCCTACACTAGAAAGACCAGATTGGGAGGCCACTCCTTCCTCTCGGGCCGAGCCTGGAACGCTCTTGTGCTCCACCTCAGACAGATAACATCACTCCCCATCTTAGCAAGAAACCTCAAAACCTTGCTCTTCGACAGACCCTGCCCCCCTTGATTGACTGGAGCCTGCTAACCCCCACAAAGCCCCCCAGCGCCTTATGGGTGAGAAGTCCCGCTTAACAAACGCCTGATTGATTGATTGGTTACCCTCGTCAGGGTGTGAGAAATAGAGTAAAGACAGTAGGCATGGCCCGAACCTAAGAATCACTATTTCATGGAGTTGGGCTGAATCGCTGTTGGAACTAGGTGAATTAGAGCCAGTTTGGGCCAATATGTCATTTGCTTCTGGCCAGGTAAGACTTGTGTGCATTTGGATACTTTATAATCTTTCCTGGACACTTGAAAAATCCACACTTATGTTTTTTGTAAAAGGTCTACAATGAGTTAAAACATAAGAGGCTTCAAAATCAATACTACTCAGAATTTTATGTTTTGTGTGCATCTTTCTGGTTTGCCCACTATATGCCTCAAGGCATGGAATTAACAATTATAACATGTCCCTCCCTTTGACAGGAATGGGATTTCTGTTCAACTTTTTCCATTTAGTTAAGTTTTGTCACATTTTTAAGTGCTTTGCACTGTACAGTTAACTGCTCATTAGCAATACTTTCAAATCTCCCCATGTGGGGACTAGGTCTAGAGAACCTTCTGCAATAACTTCTGTATGCTAGCACATAGTACAATCAGACTCCATGGCAACTGTACCCCATCCTGGATATGACGACACAGATCTGAATATAGGCACCACCATGCACACTGATTTCAGTTCCTCTTTTTCTGATGGACATTTCGAACTCACTTTTAGAGCAGCTCTAGGTGCCAGAATGGATATTTGAAAATTAACATTGTTGCTCCCACGTGCCAATATGTGGCACCATGTGGTTCCACGTCAACCACATTCAGTCCAGGAAGCGACTACGGAGCCTCATATAAGCGCTACCCATACATGCCAACATCCATTCCTTTCTGTCTGCGCCCTTGCATGTGGCTCTGGATCTCACACCCAAACTTTTACAAGTTGACAAGCTTTTGCTACAATATTTTTGTTTTTAGTGTGCAAGGGTGCCATATCATTTCCTAAAACTATAGGATTCAAGTTTTGTACGGACTGTTGTAAACAAATGTCTGTGAACCCAAAGATGATACAGGGATGCAAGAGAAGCTGCACTTTGCCTAACACCGAAAGAAGCCTCAAAAGTCCTGCTTGAAGTCCAGGACTTTTACCTATTCCTGCGACAGATCTTTGACCAGTAGCCCATCCATATCACTCTTTGCCTGAGAAGTCGTGAGGAAGTCGGGGTGCTTTATGGTCTCGATCTGTGCCCTCCCCCAGGCAGAGTAGCTAACCCCACAAAGGATCATTACTCAGCCTGAGTTTCTGGGGCCATCTGTGGCATTGCAACAGATTGAGGCCATTAGGCAGGCCATGTTGCAATTTTTCAGCACCCATCTGACTCCCACTAACATGCCAAAGACCCGCAGAGGCCTCCAGTTAGGTTATTGCCGCTGGGTCTGCTAACAGCGCAGTCTAGGGCTCATTAACTCATCTTGGGTTCCTGGTGATTCCTGAGCCAATTTCCATTGCAGTATCAAGATCCACCCTGGTCCCTACATCATCAGCGCTGTCACCGACACTGCCGGTGGCCAACTCTGTTCCTGTAGTTCTCTCCGAGCTAAATCCATCTCAACTCTGTGCCTATGCACACTACCCCAGTGTAATCAGATTCAGGCTGAACCATGCCTTTGCCTCTGAGCTGCACCTCTGTGCTGCAACAACTTTATTTGTTCAAACCCTAAGCAGAGCCAATCAGCCTTTGGGAGTGACAATGAAGATGAGGAGGATTATTTTTCCCAACACTATGATTATTACAGTTCTTCATGGACTTACAGGAAATCATTGAGTTGGACACTTCCTCAGGATTTTGTTCACCTATTGGACTACCAACATGACACAATCCCTCCTTTGCTATAGTAATGAGAGGTGCAGCGGAGGTGTTGGATTTACAATTGCCAACCATAGAAGTAAAAACTAGTGTCTTAACAGGAGTTTTGCTACTGATTCAAAACCTTACTTCCATTTAATGATGCCCTGACTAAGACCCTGGTGAGCACTTGGTCTACTCCAGTTTCTGTCCTCCGGTGAACAAGTAGGTTGCCAGAATTCATAGGCGGTGCCAGGTGGCCCTGCTTTCTTGACGCAGCTCCCTATGCAAGAAGGTTTGGTGCCACAAGCTTTTACCAGAAGGGTGAACCCCAGATTTTTTTTCATGTTAACTTCTGACAGGGAGTCTGATGCATTTAGGAAGCAGATGTTTTCCTCTGACAGTCTTGCTCCCTGGTCAGTCAATGTTAGCTGTTTGGTGGTGAGGTATAACCATAATTTATGGGACATGATTGGCGAGATCTTAACAGCAGTCTTCGAGGAATATGGGGGTAATTTGACTCAAAACATCCAGAGTGTTCAGTATGCCACAAATTGAATGTATACTACTAACTGCTTCGGCAGAGCAGTTGGCACTAACAGGATACTTTGGGGGTGTTTCAGCCACAGTGCTGAGTCTCTAAGAGAGCAGTTCTGAGGCTTCTGGACCTCTTGACATCCTTCATTCCATCCAGGTTTCTGAGAAGACTGTTAACACCTTGAATGTTAAGACAATTCATCTATAGTGCTGAACTCCCTTAAATCCCATTGCTCATGACAAGCTCAGCTCGTCATGAGCACACGAGCAGTGTACTGCATGACGAGCTGAGCTTGTCATGAGCATGGAAGGGGTTAAAGAACTACAGTGGTGATTCAACGGCAGCATACCCCTCTCCCTATCCCACCCAGAGCTGACCGATGTGTCACCTTTGGGAATGGAGGCCATCTTGGAGAGCTGGAGATAAGAAGACTATGGTCTCCAACAGAGACCGCCTTCACATCAACCTGTTAGAGTTGTGGGCCATTTACTGGAAATAAATATTTCTTAAGGGAGGTCGGTTCCAGTCCTCATGATAAGACTACTGCCATGTTGTACTGGACCAAGCAGGGCGGGATGGTGTCCTGGGCCTTTTTCCAGGAGGCACATTGTCTCTGGAGCTTGCTAGAGTGCCAGGGCATTTGCCTGATAATTAACCAGTTGGTGGGATCTTTGAACACCAGGGCACCAGGGCAGATGAACTAAGCCGGTGGCGCCTGGTAGATCACAAATGGCTGTTACACTGCTAAGTGGCACAGGGCATCTTCCAGCATTGAGGAGAACGCTGGCTAGAACTTATTGTAACCTTTGGAAACAGGCAGTTTGAAGCCCGGTGTGGCACCCACAGTTTCTCCTGTTGCAGGCCAAACTGTCGGATATCTTGTGATTTGTTTTGACCCTGGCCCAGGAAGGGACTTGTTGTGGGCACTGTTAACGGTTGTTTGGTGGCTTTTTTCACCGATTACATTAGCCATACTAACCATCCTTTTCAAATATCCTGTTGTGATGAGGTTTCTAAAAAGTTGCCATAGTGGAATCTTTGTGGTTCCCACCATTTTCATATGCACACCATTCAAATGCATGCACAACTGTCTTCTATGTATTCGAACTCTGATGGCCGTGCTTCTGTTTGCACTGACTTCGTCTTTTCTCGTGAGTGAACTGCAAGGTCTCTCAGTGCACCCGCCTTACACCACGCTTTTTCCATACAAAGCAGTGCTGAGGACCAACGTGGACCTCCCTTCTCCCCTTTATGCAGAGTTTCCCACCTAAAAAGGTCCCAATTTACAAATCTGCACATTGGTATCTCTGGTTATTGGGGGGCTCTGCACCCGAGTGTGCAGACCGACTTAACGAAAAAATGAATGTTAACTCGGAAGGGTGGAGCTTATGTGCGGCTCTATTGTCTCCTCCTCCTGAGCAGAGACACGCAGTTCCACCTACTGGCATGCAGGAGCAATGCTGGTATACCTATAGCCTGGGGGATATCCTGAAGGTGAGGAATTTGCGACTTAATAGAGTATCCACCAGAAAGTGTGTTCCCTTAAGGTAAGTATGGTATTGTTCTGCATCTTTCTGTGCAGATCTAGAGGTCCCCTCCCAGCTTTTCTTGAGTTTTACTGATTTCTCCAAAAGTTTTTAATGACATTTTGCAGGTTTGTCTCCCACTAAGGTCACAGGATTTAAACCATGCCATGCTTGTAGGAGGCAAATATATGTCTTGGACCAACACAGTGCCCATCTTTGGTGCCTTAGCTCCAAACACAGCAAAAAATGTCCTGCAACAAATGTTCAATAATGAATCTGAAGACCATCAGGTACCATAATAGCACGTTTTACATTGCAGTCCTAAATAATCCGGGCCTGTCTTTGCCAAAGTCTCGGTACTGGCCCCAGTCATGGTTCTTGTTTAACTCTAAGGCTAAGATGAAAGAGCGGCCACAATGCAAGTACATAAGACCATGCAGAATTTGACTCCATCCTGCCACATGTAGAAGTCACACAGTCAGCAATGTAAAGATTCAGCTCAGATCTGATTCAGATGTTGGAGCCTATGTGCCCAGAATTTTCTGGGTCATTGTAGAATCTGCAACCGATTAACGCCTTTAAGAAGGCAATACTGCAGTTGTTTTGGGCAGTGCTGTGTTCCTCTGGCACGCCTTCATGCCTCGGGGATTTGTTGGTGCTTCCAATTGGACTTCCACAAGCAGGCCCTCCCTCCGGTTCCTACTGACCTTATTTGGCTTCATCCTGGACCTCTGCTGGCTCCAAGCCACCCTGCTGCAGTTCTCGCTGGTTATGCGCAAATTGACAGCAGCCTCTGTTCCAGAAGTGCCAGTTCTGGACTCAAAATTCTGGTGTTGGATCTTGAGCCGACTTCATCAATATCTTGTACCATACAATAACTAAAGCGCAATCTGTGGCTTTGAAGTGTTCATCTATTGTTACCATACCTCAACGCCACTACTTTCGAATGTTAGATGTCATTTTTGGTTCACGTTCTGATACTGTCTATAAGCTCAAACATGTGCCCCAGAGTGAAGAACATGACAATGGGGATACAGAGCTTTTTTCCCCATTCATTATATTGATTCTGGCCTCTACCTTATCCTTGAGAAGATGCCAGTGGTTTGGACACTTTGCCTGGAACACAAATAGTTTTGACCTTGGTGTGTAGAGTGCTTTGTTTGTGGTGGTTGTACACAGGGCTTCTGAGGACTTGGATTTACAGTTCTTCACAGTGGAGAGTAAGGCAAACTTGCTGACTGGTCTTGCTACCTGGGTCATCGACGGCTGAGCCCTTACTACCTGCTTCTCAGGACCCATCCATCCTTCTTGATGCAACTTCAGACTGTGGAGAGTCTTGTCATACATGCTTTGCTGAGGAAGGTGAGCTATAATGCCTTCTGCTCCTCCAAATAGGAGTACAAAATTATTGAGACCCGTGGCAGATCAGGTTTCTCTATCCATTCATTAATTAATTGCTGTATGTCTCTGGTTAGGCTGCTACATGTAAAACCGCTATCGGGCATGATATTTACCTTTTGTACATCGTGGCCAGTACACAGCCAAAGACATCCTCAGTGTCGTTGTACACACAATGGATTTTATCAGTCGTGCTGTGTACACCGGCATCGTTATTAGATGGCTTGCCTGAATGTGCGTTACGGGTATACCAGGGATGTCCAATCATCATTGATGGAATCGGCATTTGAGTTGGACACCCGTTTTGGTGAGAAGGCAGAATCTGCTCTAGAGCACTTCGAGGAGAGCCAGGCTACTGCTACTCCTGGAGTTAATTTCCACTGCTTGCTAGTTCCACCAGTAACACCAGAAGATACTCGAGGGGCTTTGCCTACTGGCAGAGGCAGCCTGTCCAGCCTTTAGGCTGAGGAAGAGGTGGTGGCAGAGCCTGTGGCCCTTAGTTGACTGTTATAGCTGCCACCAATCTGCTGCTGCTTTTCCTCACATGAGTTGGTTGGATCCAGAATTCGATTTGGCCTAGCCTGCTGGCAGGTACTTAAGGCCAGGGGGCTCATCAGCTTGTTCATTTTTGCTACACTTCTCCCTTTTTGTCCACAACTCTCCATGTTCCTCCAACTTGTGGTTGGATCTTGGCGGATCATGCCACGATCCTAGTCAGTCAGTTTTAGATTGCTTGCCAAGAGTGCAATTAAAGTGGTACCTGATTCAGAGGGAGCACAGGAAGTTACTCCTGATTCTCTTAGTCACTAACAAGGACTGAGGGACAAGGCCAAACTTTGATCTCGAGCTTCTGGATAACCTACCCAGGAAGGACAAACAACTGACTTGGGCAAAGGTCTTGGTGGCCTTCAATTCAGGAGACTTAACAGTGTCCTTGGACTTGCAGGAATGCATACTTTCATGTGCCAACCCGGCCGGCCCTTAAGCGTTTACTCTGGTTTGAATTTGGACTGGAGCCCTTCCAATTTACTGGCCTTACCTTGGTTGCTCAGTATTCACGAAAGTGATGTTGGGGGTCACAGCTGATTTTCGTAGTTCAGCGATACATGTATTCCTGTACCACCACGGCAGGCTGCAGAAGGTGGGTTTGCTTCCATTGGTCTAGGACCATTTGAACAACATGTTCCTTGCTGTCCACTATGAGGTTCTCCATTGCTGACTGAAATCCCATCTTCAATCTGTGCAGTACTGTCATCAAGGATATGGTGGCTTTACTCGTCTGTTCATTCGTTTGTGGAGCTGGCCGCAGGCGACTAGCCTTGGCCAAGATACAGTTGCTGACGGATCGGGGAGGTCTGAGAGTCCCATCCTTCAAATCCTATTTCCTGGCAGTGCAGTTTCAATGGCTGTCCCACTGGGTGGCCAGGCGCTATCTCGGGGTGGCGTGCTCGGAAGCCGAGCCCCCGCCGGCAATTCATCGCCTACTTCTACCGGGGGCCCGGGCCATCCTGACATACCCCATACAATGATAGCAAAAGCGAGTATGGCTAAGATGCATCTTCTCTCCTTGGGCACTCCACTCTATACCTCTCTGCTACCCCAGCTTGGCTTACCCTGAGGCGAGGGCTATTGCACAACTGGGAAATTACGTGCCTGGACCAAGTGCTCGCTTTTTGAAGTGGAAGTCCTTTTCTCAGAGGGCCAGCTTCTCCCCTCTGCCCAACTAGCTGAGGAGAGCAGGCTCCCTCCAGGGCCGTTCCAATGCCTTAGGCAACTCATACACTCCTGCCAGGGCCTCTGGGATCCCTCCAGGGTGTACTTCTGGCCATATTTACTGTGGGACCAAGTCGTCACCTCATCACCTGGTTGTACCAGGCCATATGTGAGTTGTCGCCCACACCGCTAGACACACTTCGCCAAAAGTGGGAGGGGTATTTCGGGAGGGTGCTTCATGATAAAGAATGGGAAAAGACCCTAGAATTCCCAAAGAAGGTCTCCCAAAACTTGTGTTTCAAGATCATACAGTTCTTCATCGAGCCTATCCAGCACTAGCAATGCTCCACCGCCACTTCTCAGAGTCAAACTTCGCTTGTCCTGATGTCAAACCTCTGATGCAACACTTATGCATATGTTGTAGTCCTGCTTGACCCCACCGTATTACTGGCATGCCATTCGCACTACACTACAGGAGGTCAAGGTCTACAGGATATATACACGTGGGGAGCCTGTTCGCTGGGCAACTTCAAGCACAGGAAGCAGTACAAGGTGCACAATGCTTCACAGCCCTGGCCCTACTTTTAGCCAAGTACGCAATCACCCTGCACTGGCACACACCCACGGGCCTCCCAGTGGAAGCATGGGCGGGAATGATGCGCAAATGGGAAGCTGCAGAGAAGGAAGCACTTCTATACGAGGAGGTACGTCAGATTCGCTGACGTGCTATCTCCCCCAATAGGCCATTTTGCGTACACGCTTCAGGCAAATTTCTGACAAAGACCTTGCATTCCTACCACCTTAGGGCTCATTTGTTATATCCAGGCGGGCACTCCTCTCTGCGGTGCTGACTACCCACCCCCATGCAAGCTGCCCTTCCCTAGTGCATAATCAGTCCCACCACTGTCTAGCACAATGGAAAACCATAGGACAGTTTCCCTTAGCCTAGTATTGAACCCCATATCGCCAACGCGGAACTAACATCTGATTTGGCATCCATTCATCAAATACAAGGAATGGAGCCCAGACAGCAGTCTGTGTACAGGCAGCTGGATTAGGAGAGGTAGAAAAAGAGCTGCAGGAGGGTGGAACTGTTTTTATCACCCAAACACTAAGGTGAGAGCCTTCGCGTGCCCTCTCAGAGCTCCCGGTTTACCCACATTGCAGAGGCTGTGAGATGGCCAATTACAAAATGCTACCTTTGCGGACCCGAACATTAAATTGCCCTGTTTTTAGGAAACCTGAGTATTCAGGTAAGGTGGACAGATTGGTACAATTTTAGAACTGATTCACCACTGTCTCAATATTCTCCCCAACGTTTGCCACAAACTTTAAATCCTCATGCAGGATGGGCCTTGTACTGCAAGCTATCGTTCCCAAGGCAATGCACACTTATTCCCTAACCAGATTTGTAGAATCAGTCTGACCTACCTGCAGCATTGCTGGAGTGTTGGAAAGAGTCGGTGTAATAATCATTAGCAAAAAGCACAACTTAAGAGTAAGTGTCTTGAACCTCAGTGAGCATCCACCCCTTGTTGCACAAGACGGTGTGAACATTTCTCTGCCCCAACAGTAGGGTCTTCATTAGAAGCCTTTTGGCAGGGTAACTGGAAGACGTGGGTTGAGCAGCAACATACAGGGCAAAAAAACAAAGGGAAAACAAGATGGTACCAATTTACTCTGGCACTAGGCAATTACAATTCTGGACTCAGGCCATATGGGGAGTCTTTACAGCTCACAACTGATTAAGTGGACATCCTGAACTCTAACAACATGTCAAATGTCAGATGTCAGATGCTTTTGAATAGCGCGCTTATCACCAAGAAGGTCTCAAGGCGCTTTGCAGGAGAAGGCATTGACCAATTAGCGTGGAAGCATATTGCGGGAGACTTTATTTTGGAAAGAGCCACGTCTTTAAACCCCTTCGAAACTCCAAATGGTTGGAGAGTGACAGGAGATAAGTGGGTAACTTATTCCAGAGTTGGGGGGCCAACTATGAAAAAGACCGACATCCATTCCTGGACGGCCGGACTCTAGGCAGGAACAGCAATTTTGAGCTGGAGCGAAGGGCTCTAGACGGGGTGTACCAAATCATTTTTTTTCTTAAGTAGGAGGGGCCGATGCCGTGAAGGAGTTTGTGTGTTAAACTCAAGATTTTAAATTGGGATCTCTGGCGCACAGGTAGCCAGTGCAGTTTTTTAAGAGTGGGCTTAGAGGCGGTCCTGGGGGGCAAACCCAGCACTAGTCTTGCCGCCGCGTTCTGGATGGTTTGTAACTTAGTCAGCATGTATTCCACAGTGGGTGCAGGCAGTATTTTCATACTCGTGTCATCAGGAATTAATATGATCAATGAGCCCAGCTGAGACAAAATGACTGTCTGAAAGCCCCGCACAAGAGATCCAATTGTGTATCCACTGAGGATTTCTGAAGACACGAAATGAAATTGGAAACTGCCCGTAACCTACCTCCATTTTAAAGTACCAAGGTTCACAAAAACGTCTATGTGAAAATGCTACTTTTAAGAACAATGTTACTGGATGCCTGTTGGGTCATGATCACGTAATCTCAACCCTTAACCCATGTGTGGGTAAAACAATCCACACAACCCATACAAACCTCGTCATAATTATTCTATATCAAGAGGCATTATTGAATTTCTAAATACCTAAAACCTACAATCCTACCCTTATTGTCCCACTGCACAGCAAATAATAATTGTATGTATGGCTCTCATAGAGAGCCTTTAGAGTGAATAGCCAGATCGAAATCTGATTAGTCACTGCTATGATGCAACAGCGGGATATAAAAGTAATTTTCCACTGTTACATCACCATGAGAAGCGATTGCTTACTGTGTGCCACCATGCATCACCTTGTTCCGTCAAAACCTGCATGAGGTGGTGAATGGCAGCACATTCCTTTATTAGGGCTGGTCCTTGGAGACCCACACTGATAAGGGAAAAACATGCTGGTCTGACTAGCAACTCTCACTGTCACCGTTGTGCCAAGTCTCGGTCTCAATGTGGCAGAGAGCAGCTTTGGGAAGGCACCGGAAGGCACCAAAGATGGTGGTAGTAGTTGGCAGGAGGTCAGGCTTTTAAAAAAAATATGCATGGGGTGGGGATGGTATATGCAAACGGCGGCCAGGTATTTTCTTATCGCATGTAGATAGCAGGGAGGGAGTATTCAAGAGAAGGTGGTTCTTGCAAGATACCAGATTCTATTTAATTTTGGGGGCAGGAGGCGTAGGACAAATGGAGAGGGTGGTGTGCTAAGTGGCATTAGGCGAATTTCTTTATATATCTATATATATTTGGGAGGTGGAGGGAAGGCCATGTTATAAATTACACCTCTGCCCTTGCAAAGGTGTTGAAACCAGGGCAGACTGTTTATGGGTCCATAAACAACGCCCAATTATAGATGAGTAAACTGTAAATAATGGGGATGTTTTTTACCTTGGGCTTCAGAGTGAAATCATAGACAACTTGAACTGCGTTCTTGTTTTCAATTTAACATCACTCAGAATCCTTTCCTCACCCGCCCCATTAAAGTCATTATCCAGTTTGGGGTAGTATTCCTTCATTTTAACAAATGTAAGTTCCTAGTTAACCCAGTATTCTATTTGGAAATCATTTTATAGGAGCATTACGTTCTTCTCCTTTCTCCCTGCTTTCCATTGTTTACGTTGTTTCTTGATCTCTCAGCAGCTATTTCTTGATCTCTCAGCAGCTATCACACCATTTAATGCGCTCGGCCAAACTCCCACACATAGGGGCACAGTCCGCTGGCCTCAAGAGCCCTTGGCTCATCCTCGTAAGTAGCTGGCTGTAGAGGCCGCTTGGCAGCACCTAGGAGCTTTGTACACAAAAAAACATAAATGGAGGGGAGAGGCACACGGCGAGCACCTAGAAGGTGACATCAAGGGTACACAGGATGCATTAACAAGGCCGCAGTTAGCTTTTGTTGTATTGCTGTGCAAGCAGTTTAGATCAGCTCTGGGTTTCTATTTGAGAGATTTTAAGGAGGCGCACAGAAGAGTACCAATAATGACAATCACAAAAGACAGGATAAAAACACGGGCTCAAAGTATTCCAACTGTCAACACCTATCTAATCGTGCACAACAGACCTAAATTGACAGATATATTTAGGTGACAATCAAAAGCTATTTACTGTTTTATTCTCTGTTTACTTTCCCTCTCCGCACCCTTAAGTAAGAACACCTGGAAGATTACAGTCATCTGCTAAGCAGACCTTGTCTGTAAACAATCTACAATGGTTCTAATGATGCACTAATGGCTCCGCTGGCTTTCTTACAGCCAGAATAGGAGCCTTAGCTTGTCTGCGAGGCGCTTACTTTACGCAGAGTAGGTAACTGGATACAAAGAAATTATGAAAATGCGTTGGGGGAAAAAGTGCAATCAATATAATGCACAAAACTGAAACAACCGAAGCAACAGCAATCACATGCAAGTACAATTGTGTCATTCGATAAGGTGAATTTAGAATATAATTGCTTTCCTTTAAAAATGCACTGGATCTGCTCGTCAGTGTCCACTGTATGTTATGAGAAAAGCAGGAGCTATAGACGTTTTTCATGGATACCGAATACAGTCCAAGCTAGCGATCAAAAGGCAAAGGTTATATTAATGGGAATTGAGATGCAGCATAACTGAGCTGGAAGCACGGCTCGGAGGAGTGGAGTGGACTTGGTGAGCATTGGAAAGTGCATTTTTTGAAGTTGCTTCTAGTGCAGCGATCGCTTTGTTCACTCTGACATCATTGTGGTTTTTATATTTACAGGTCCTGTCCCAAGCCCCTCGTTGGCTTTCCATCTCTTAATCAATGAGCAGGGACTTGGCCTCAGGGTTCTGCCCGCTCTGACCTTCCCACTGTACCCAACTCAGACTCTTCTTACGCATGCGCCTGCCATCTTCAATTGAGAGACAGCATGATCGAGAGCTATTTTTCCTAGACACCAAATTCTGGCCATGTCCCAGGTTTAGTGGAAGGGTGTGCCAGGAACTCGAAAAGTTCATATCGGGTGACCGGAAGGTCATAAGAATCTGATCAACGCCTTCACAATCAAGGTGAGAGATCCAGGTACAGATGGGAGGGAAAACGGTGTGTGAACCAAAGGCTCAAGGGCATCAACTCGGACAACACAAGCCCTCAATAGGATATGGGATTTCAGCTGGTCTGTAAATATACCACATGCTGGTTCTCTGCTCTGAAAGTCAGAGCCAAGGGACAGCCAAAGATGGCTTGGGGACACCCAGGCTCTTTACAGCTGGAGATGGACCTATGTTTGCAACTTCCCACTATGCAGGGTTTAGGCTGGTGGTTACTGGTAAAGGGCAGCCTTAGAGGGTAGGAGGGTCCCACGAAAGTGCAATACAAAAGTTGGTTAAGGGAGGGAGTGTGCATGCAAACCAGAGTCACCATTGATCTGTGCTTGGTGGTAAATGGCTGTTTTTGAGGCAGGCCTCGAAAAGGATTGAGAGGTTTGCAGCTCTGTGTCCTCACCTCTGCACTCCTGGACTGTCTTGGTGGTGTCCACACATGCAAGGTCGGCAGCAGTAGGGCAGACCAGCAATCTTTAGCTCGAATTCATTCTTAGTTCTAACCTTGAGGACACAGCAGCATACACTCTTGTTCAGAAAGCAGAGCAACAGAAAAAACGCAAGTCCGAGGGAGTGTAAATTTCCCAAAAGCTGGACGGAAGCTCCAACTTATATTAGCACACGGAGCAGAACACTGGGAGATTGTCAGCCAATGAGAATTACCCTTTTGATGGCTATATTTTAAAGGACAATCTCTTCTTTCCTCTGTTAGCTGTACTGACTTGATTTCTGTCCAGTGTAGATAGACTATTCCGGTTTACAAATCCCACCTAAGAATGGGCTGGTTGAAGACCAGACTGTCTCAGAGTAAAGCCCCTACCCCAACCGGTCTTATGGTGCCCCAAGGTCAAGAGGTGTAGCACATCAATTCTGATTTTCATGAATTGTTAGGTTTAACGTGGTTATGTTCACCCCCTGAAAAAAACAACTAACTCCAAATGCAGCCCCACCGAGATCTCGAAGTCAAATTAACAATGGGCAAATCCCTCTAAAGAGGAAACCAACAATCACGTTGTAGTAAATAATCAGTTCTTAACATGTTGTGTTTTTTTCGTTCTATCAGTGCCAAGAATCTTTGATAATGTTGCACTCTATACATGATTAAATAATGAACAAGCATTTACAATGCAATGGTTTCGCCTTTGGAAAAGTTAGAGCTATTGGCATTGCTCATGACATTTCTTTTTTTTTTTTTTACTTATAAATACATGGCATTGTTATTTACATTGCCAACAGCTCTCTCAACCCACACAGCTCTCACAGCCCACACAGCCCACACAGCTCTCACAGCCCGCACAGCTCTCACAGCCCGCACAGCTCTCACAGCCCGCACAGCTCTCACAGCCCGCACAGCTCTCACAGCCCACACAGCCCACACAGCTCTCACAGCCCACACAGCTCTCACAGCTCTCACAGCCCACACAGCTCTCACAGCCCTGGGGAGGAGAGGTTGAAAAGTTTCAGCACTCCGCCCATCATCTTGTTGTGTTTACAAACTATACATAAGACACACAAGCCGGAACACAGGTCATAAACCCAGCACAGTCCAGATAAGACATATAGGTGTAAATTACTGAGTTTATTTGAAGCAGCACTGTACAGGACACGCCATGCACTATCCAACCAGCCCCAACTGGATATAGTCAAATTCAACAATACTTCATACCACCAGCATTTACTTTGTGCTTGGCAATAGGCACACCTACCATCCTGGAACACACACGTATACAGTACAGATCCCTGGTCACAACCCTCAAAGAAGGTTAATTTTAATTCACAAAATATTAATGCATTTGCATATTCTTCTAACAGGAACATACCAACTCCCACTACTAATTTCATATCCAGATAAGCCAAATCAGACTTTGGTCTGGAACTATTTAGAAAGTCATTCCTGCACGGGAGGGAGAGAGAGAGAGAGAGAGAGAGACTTGAAGACAGTGAAGAGATAAGAAGGCAAGTAAGAGATAACAAGAAAGCAGAATTAATGAGAGGGAAGGAAAATGTCTCATCCAAATGCTTTACTGATAAAAGCATAACACGATCCTATATTTCCGCCGTCAGTTTAAAAAAAACTTTACAATGTGCAGAGACTTAAAACGTGATTTTATGCTTACGTACTAAAAACAAGATGTTAAAGGGACATTTGAACCCCTGGATTCTCTAAAGTGCACACTGTGAAATCAAAACACCAGTTAACAGTGTTTTTTTTTTTATTTAACTTTTTTGGTTAGAGAGAGACCAGTCAATACTTAATATTAACCACTTGGCTGCTAAGGCAATATTTTACTCTTTATTGAATTTCCATTGAAATCAATGGAAACTCCATGACGAGTTACCCTTGTCATTAGCGGCGAAGAGGTTAAGCACATTGGCCAGAATATATTAAAGTGACATGTAAAGTAAAATACCAGCCGAATCTAAGCAGCAGGGCGCAAATGGACTACTCAAATCTGCCAATAAATACTGTGGCTGGGTTTATCACCTCTACTAATGCTTGTGATTTGGATTAAAATAACAACTGCAGCATGATACGGTCTTCCCTCTTGAGACGCCACATGTTCATATGAAAGATTTTGCAACTATATGTCTCAGTCGAACATAAACAACAAACACTTACTAGTAAATGTTCTCAGAACAATTAATCCACAGTAACTATTACTAACAGGCAAGAAAATTATGCCTTCATTTTTATTGTAGCCCCACCGCAAGCATAATTATAAATCATCTCATTACTAACATTAAACATAAAAAAAGAACACAAAACAGACACTAGATATTTCAGAACTAGTCAAGTCTTGACTTGAGAACTAGAAATTATTGCAGCAGGACAATCGCACACCAACCACTACTGATATACGTCGGTAGGCACCGTTCTTGCACCAGTATGTGAATCTTCTGCTTGTTTAAGAGATTAATCACTCCGTGTTCCTGCATAGGACACATTGCTAACATTTGTCCAGGACAACACAATTCGGGAGTGCGAATTTAGACCAGGAATGTTGTTACTCCGTCAATAGGACACCCTCCCCCACTTTATTCACATTCATTTACGTTATGAATTTAAAAATGAGTCCACTTCGTTATTCTTCAAGACAAAGCACATGCAAAGGGGCTGAATCTCAAACTACAATGTTTAGGTTTGTAAAGGCTTGATACTTCTTTTTAAACAGTTTAATATCATCGATTTACCAACAAATAGTTCCCCTTTGTACCGTAACCATTCTTGCTTCAGGCGAATTAGTCAAGATCATACCTTAAATATACCTTAAGTACTACGAATAACAGTATTTGTTATCAGAACAGCCACCACCAAAGAGGCCAAGGCTACATCAAAACCCCTCCTCACGGTTACAACAGATGTTCCAACACATTCAACATGACATCTCTGGTGACAGTCACATCCTACCCGGTTCAGTCTATGGGCCAATACAGGATGCTGTTAGAAATATGAACATTTTAAAAGTCTAACATCTTCACAAAATCAGCTCTATGAAGGCGATTTGTTACGCACCTTAAAAAAATTGACAGACGTGTTCTAAAATACACCTTTAGACCATGTCAAAGAACAGCCTTTTCACTCCTTGCAACCTCGCCCTCCAGCGACTCATTTAAAGTACAAGGAAAGTAACCACATTTTCTGCATTCTTTTTACACTTGCACTTCCAGAGAATAAAGAGCACACGGCGCTCAATTTTTCATCTGGATTTAAATGTATCAAAAGCTATAGGTTGGCAGCGAACAAAATGTTAGTACAAAATATGTATGAAAAATAGTTTACCACCTGTACTCCTCAAACCCGCAAATCAGGAAGCAAAGCTTAGCACAAACAAACATTGCACATTGAACTCCATGGCTTTCTGCCTAATACAGTAATAACGCCAAATGACGTCCAGATATTTGTGGTTCAGTAATGCGAATTAGAAAAATTAGGTAAACCCCCTTTGGCCAAGTATTCGCCTATCAAATGGTTACCCTCTGGACACCCGCTTGTTTCACTTCCTTCCACCGCACATCAATACGTCATCCCCTAAATTCCCCTCACTTCCCTTCACTACCACACCCTTCTTACATCCCTGTGTCAGCATCACCCCGTTTTCTTCTCCCCTGTCTTGTATCCCTCCATGAAACAGGATTCACTATCCGTTTTACGTACGCCTGCCTACCTGCCCATCCTACGCCATTTTACAGCCCTTCTTGCGCTGTCTCTTACCTCTCAAGCTCGCCCACAACCTCGGCCGCCGCCTGTCAAAATGACCCTCCTCCGGTGTTTCCTCACCTGTATTGTTGCTCAGCCCCTTGAATTCCTCGCCGAATTCTCTCGAAGCTCAGTAACGCCCCTCTCCGCTTTCCCACCTGGTCATTGGTGACTTTCACACCAGAGAAACAACAAGGAAAGGCACGGACAGCGGGAGGGGGGGCGGGAAAGCACACGGACAGCGAAACCCAAAAGCATAAGGTGACAGGAAAAATGTGTCCAATGCTGGCTTTTACTTTGACATATGTTTTACATTTTTGTTATTCTTGTCACATACATTGTAGTTGCAGGATTTCTTCCAAGCGCAGCTTGTTCCAGTTAGGAGGCAGTGAGATTAGGGGCAAAAGCTGCTGATTTGTTTTCAGGGGAATTGTGGCCATCTATACGAGAAACTGCTTTGAGCGGTGAAATGATGTGTGTGTGTGTGCTTGCGTGCGTGCGCAGAGGTTTGAAATGTGAATAAAAAATTGAGAGATGTTTAGAAAATGGACATTTCGTTAAAACTCTCTTCAAATAAATATTACATATTTTCGCTCTTCCCAAGCACTTTGCCTCTCAACTATTTAAATACATTTCAGCCATTTATGTGTTTGTCATTCGCCTCATCGCAGTCATTTGCAAACGGGATCCCGTGAGGATCTGCTTTGAATGTGACGTCTCGGCCGCTCCATGTTCAGGGGCTCAAACGTGGCCCTGTTAATCTAAGCAAGCAGAAGAAAGTCAGATGCCTCGTGCCACTCCGCTGTATGCTGTAGAAATTGCTCGGTCCCACGGGATTGCACTAGAAGACAGAGGACTTGCAGAGAATACCAACAAGCACCTACGGGCACACGGACAGCGGGAGGGGGGTCGGACACGGACAGGGGGGGGGGCGGGAACAGCACACGGTCAGCGGGAGGGGGGGCGGGAACGGGCATTCACCTGGACTTCTTCCGGCGGCCGTGGTCGGCATAATGACGAAAACAAACACCCAAAAAAAAAAACGAAACTCCGCCCACTGCCCGATGACAATGCAAAAAGGGTGGAGAGGGAAAAAAATGCAGGAACGCCCACGAATCTGGTCCGGCCATGACGGACAGATCTCTGTTCCAATGGCTAGCCTCCATTTATGGAGCTAGCCAATGGAACAGAGGGCGGGACTAAGCAGTACACTGTAGAGACATAAGATTTCTCCTGGGGGCGGAGCTAGGAGCTCCGTGCCCCAGGCGAAACCTAATAAACAAACAATCTGCATAGCTGATACTGAAGTAATACTCTCTCTACTGTGTTTGCTGTCAAGTCCGAGTAATATTTAGATCGCAGGATAGGGTAGAAAGCATATGATGGATAAGGCTCAATCTAGGAGCCAATCCCATAAGCTCTTGCTCTCTACAGACCTGCATCTTTTTTGTGATTAGCACAAACCTATCCATTGACCTCTCTAAACTCGTTGAGTGAGTGGGTCAACAAACCTCATTTCCTTACAGATGTTACTCAGGAATGCACAGAGCGTTATGCAGAGGATGTGTTGAAACCAGACCACCTTCTGACGGAAGCCCCAGGCCATTAATACAATTGGCCAATTATGCTTCCTGGTGTTTGGTTAGTCTTACAATGGAACCGCTCTGCAGATTTTAATGTGTCCTATATCCGACATGGTAAGGCACCAATGTTGCTACACATACAACGCACATCTGGTTTTAAACAGTTTTTTAATTTGTTTTCCATAACAAAGTCTTATAATTATATTTACATATGAGAGAGCAGCAACAATACATTGCATTTATCTGGTAACAGTTTTCCATGCTTATAAGTCGTACCTGTGCCATCGAATGCTGCTTGTATAAATAAAACATTACACCAATCTACATAACCATGTAGTTGGTTAACCCCTTCCTTCTTTAACCTTATTTTATTTGACACTTCTCGTCATTCTTGGATGTCTTCAGGTAATCCGTCATCCCTCTATATCAACTTCACATAGATCTCCTCCGCCAACAGCCACTCCTTTGCATCTGCTGTACACATGTATAGCAGTGCTTCAGTTGTTGTAGCCCATGTATCTTTACCTTTCGTTTAGCGAACAGCAACGCTACAAATTTATACCGATTTTCAACCTTCCTAGGTTTTGGATGTAAGCCTAAAATACAGTGCGTAATAAGTGTCCTTTCACTTTCCAGCGCTTTTGGCAGAACGGTCACCACCAGTTTTCAGAATTCTCTAACTATGGACATGACTGTATCAAAATGTACAACGTCTGCGCTGTCGCGATGACCGTTCTGGCACACCCCCTCCTGGCTGGATACATCTTTTTGCTATAATAATGAGGTTTAGGTAGGCTCTGTATAATATTTTGAACTGTACGAGGTAGAACTTTTCATTTGTAGACACTAATTTATTGTACCCCATTACTCTGTACCAGTTTGCTCTGTTTTCTCTTTCCCTTTTTCCTCTAATAATTGGGGACTTTGTACTTTACCTTTTGGAGAGTGCTCTTTTGATATTGGCTATGAGTATTCCTCCATGCATGAGGCTGCTCATGGTGGAAATCTGCGTCTGGCTTCAGCAAATGTATAAACACCCCCACTTCATACATATCACCTAACGTACAGCATCGTCCCTCAATCTAGCCAGCGGCTTCTGCTTCACGGTTTAGTTTATGGAACTGTGGAAATGCCCATATTTCTGCTATTGTCGTAAGGGGCCTTTCATAATTTTCTTAGTCATGCGTTCTCATATTCATACAAGTAGCAAAACGGGTCTGGCGTGAGGCACAGTAAGGCTGCGCCCAATTAATAGTCAACAAAACAATTTGCCAGTACTGTGCAATGGTTTACAGAACTCTAAGTGAAAGAGCTGTTATTCGCTCCTTCCCAAATGACCACTCTTTCAGTCAAGGTAAGTAGTAGAAAATATTTTGTTAATCTTTATTTGTTAATTTTAACTTCTTAGTGAAACTCTTTTATATTTTTTAAATTTTTCTTGTGTTTTTGTTTTCAGTTATGTACAACATTAAGCAGTCTTAGATAATACGAAGGAGAAAAGCAAATTCATAGACAGGGGGATTGATCACTAAAGTGAATTGTACAACATTGACACGTAAACTCAGCAAACAACATAGACGCCAGACAACAAGTGAACACTAATCAGTACATAAAGGGATAAGGGCGGTGGTAGTTGGTGGCGTAATTTTAACAGTTTGGTTAAGAGAAACAAATTTGTTATTATCCTATGTAAAGTTGCACCTATTTACAATAAAAAACCAGTTTGAGGCAAACTTAATGAGTACTGAACTTCAGATAAGTAACAAAGGTGAAATAATCGTTTTTAAATAAAACTTTACAATTTCCAATTATTACAAACAATTGGCCTAACCACTGGCCAAACAGCCACAGAAGTGGCGCCAACTAACAACTAGCACATCGGTCGACGCGTTTCGAATCCTAGTTTGTTCAAAAGGATTCTCCTCAGGACCAAAACACACTAAATCTGTCAGTGGTTTAACTGGGGCTTGAACGTGCGATGGATAGTAGTAGTAGTATTTATGTCGTGTCCTAATCCACGTAGGGAAATCCAATCAGTAAGAATCATCCAACGGTTGTTTTTTAGGGTTATTTGACGGGCCTCGTGCTTCAATCTGAGGCTGAGCGTCTTTTCTCCTCCAGGCTGGTCGCGACCCAGCCTGGAGGAGAAAAGACGCTCAGCCTCAGATTGAAGCACGAGGCCCGTCAAATAACCCTAAAAAACAACCGTTGGATGATTCTTACTGATTGGATTTCCCTACGTGGATTAGGACACGACATAAATACTACTACTACTATCCATCGCACGTTCAAGCCCCAGTTAAACCACTGACAGATTTAGTGTGTTTTGGTCCTGAGGAGAATCCTTTTGAACAAACTAGGATTCGAAACGCGTCGACCGAGGTGCTAGTTGTTAGTTGGCGCCACTTCTGTGGCTGTTTGGCCAGTGGTTAGGCCAATTGTTTGTAATAATTGGAAATTGTAAAGTTTTATTTAAAAACGATTATTTCACCTTTGTTACTTATCTGAAGTTCAGTACTCATTAAGTTTGCCTCAAACTGGTTTTTTATTGTAAATAGGTGCAACTTTACATAGGATAATAACAAATTTGTTTCTCTTAACCAAACTGTTAAAATTACGCCACCAAAAACCACCGCCCTTATCCCTTTATGTACTGATTAGTGTTCACTTGTTGTCTGGCGTCTATGTTGTTTGTTGAGTTTACGTGTCAATGTTGTACAATTCACTTTAGTGATCAATCCCCCTGTCTATGAATTTGCTTTTCTCCTTCGTATTATCTAAGACTGCTTAATGTTGTACATAACTGAAAACAAAAACACAAGAAAAATTAAAAAAATATAAAAGAGTTTCACTAAGAAGTTAAAATTAACAAATAAAGATTAACAAAAGATTTTCTACTACTTACCTTGACTGAAAGAGTGGTCATTTGGGAAGGAGCGAATAACAGCTCTTTCACTTAGAGTTCTGTAAACCATTGCACAGTACTGGCAAATTGTTTTGTTGACTATTCTCATATTCATGGCATCACTATCATCAAATGTGGGGCATTCGAGCTCTCATGTCTAGGTGCAAAACATGTGGTTCAGATTTGGGGTACCGCCCTGCAAGCAGCGGTCTTTCCTGGTTTAGAGAATTAATACAACACACATTTTTATCTTGATTGCCCTCCTTTAGTACCTTGTTTGGATCTGTTCCTCTAGTAACAAGTCTGTAATAGCCTAATCTGTTTTCTGCTCGGGGCCAGCCACTGCAGGTTAGTGTTTCCTGAATGCACACTTTTGTGCTAACAAACCCGTTGAATGTAGCTGCGTGATGTGGTTGAATTTTTCTGCAACTACTACTTTTTCATTATCAGCCGTTGAGGCCATAGTCCCCTACTTTGAGAAGCTGTATTGATGATCTCTGTT
This sequence comes from Lissotriton vulgaris, assembly GCF_964263255.1. NCBI lineage: Eukaryota > Metazoa > Chordata > Amphibia > Caudata > Salamandridae > Lissotriton > Lissotriton vulgaris. The sequence continues at coordinate 718,920,392 of NC_141687.1, forward strand.
GCCTTCGGGAAATGAAAATAGCATTTTCTTATCATTCAGAAGTGCCAGAGGCATGAACAGAGACCGAAATGGAAGTGTTTAACTTCGGTGTATACAAAACGAATCAAATATTTTCTCATTTTGTGTGCAGGACTCTCATTGTGGCCTGGCGTCTTTCATTGTGTTTTTTTTGCCTCTGAAAAAGATTTTCATTGAAATCTTTCGGAGACTTCTGTGAATCGGCACACTTCTTGCCATTGCAGTGAACACACCTTCGCACCAGAAAGCAGGACAGGCATGTCAGAAAACCTGGACCATAATCCTCACACTTTTATAACCCTATAATTCTATGCACACATCCTAAACAACTAAAGATTAAAAAAACGGGACCTTGCTTTCAAAGACACAGGTTCTTATTTCCAGGCTTGTCGAAAGCACGGTGGATTTAGAAAGCTAAAGGTCTCGGAGCCTGTTCCTGGTAATTAAGTAGGTTAGATTGAGAACTACAAGAATTAAGTTATAAGTGACTGTCTTTAGGTTGAGGCTGGTGATCCAGAGATGAGGAACGGTTCATCCATCCAATTCTCCTCTCTGCTCGTGTTCTGGGAACCCTTGGATTCCATTTTTCTCGGGGCACCCTAACTTCCAGAGCTTGAACAGCAGACGTTTGTCACTACTATTGCCTTTGCAAGCTTTTGCTGGAAGCTTACTTTGGCAGGCCAGCTGCTCAGAGGGCCTGGTGAAAGGAGGGCCTGACTTGCATTCTCTACAGTTACACGCAATTTTCTTGGTCTTAGTAGTATTTCTTCCATTTACTTCAGGTGCTTCACCACTGCACTGGTATACAGTTCTTTTATAAATAGATTTTGCAGTGGGTTATCAATCACATCTCCTTTGTCATGGTCTACCTAGTAGAAGTGAATAATTTGAGAATTTAAGAAAATTAGACAGATTTCTTTAATTCATATGAACATATCTTTTGTTTTCCTTCCATCTGTAGATATTAGACAGGTAATGAATGTTCCTGACAGCGGTGTTACTTGAGTGCAACGGCCCGTATGGCAATAAACAAATATGTCCTCTTATGCTAGTTAAGGAGTAACAACATATTTGGTAGGCTGCTGAAACCCCTGGGCTCCAGTGCGAACGCCTCTGTAGAAGGAAACTCTCTTCTACGTTTCTGTTGAGTCTGTAAAGAGTTTATAAAACTAGTAGTGTGTAAATCACAGAGATTCACACAAGGGAATCTTCATGTATTTGCAATGTGTTATGTTATGTTATGTTATGCAGGGGTTTTGTATAGCGTACGGCTACTCAGAAGAGTGTCCCGACGCTTTGGATTGCACACTAATCTCATAACACAACAGGGAAAATAAGAAACAGAAATAGAAGGAAGCTAAAAGGGACCGAAACTAAGAGGAAAAGAGCCAGTGGAGCTGGACACCCGAGAGAAGGCAAGACCCAAATATATACCCTGCAACAAGTAGGTGCCATGCTAAGATCATGAGAAAATGGCCTTCACTAGTAACAAAAAATGGTAAGGATTTCAGTTTATTAAGTTAGGTCGCTAATATTCTCATCTTGGCAGCCAGAGCTCAGTTTCTTTAAGGCTAAGAGATGGGAACATCTTGTACCTAAAGTTAGGATGAGCAACAAAATATGGCTGCAGCAGGTTACATTTAATTTACAACAGTGCAATTCTTTGAAACTTGTTCTACTCACCTGTTACACTACTGGTCGCTGCTCCCTTGGTTCCTGCAAAAATCAGACGTCTTTGAAGTGGTTCCATGTCTTGGTTTTATCCGAATTCTTAGAGGATGTATGAGGATTCAAACGAGATGTGGAGATATATTAACCTCCAATAGATGTAGTTGAAGCATTATTGCAGAGAAAAGAAGTCGGCAATACGTGTATAGAAGTAGATGGCACATCTTCCATTTTGCCAACAGGGACTTGACATTCTAACTTGCAAGCCAGGGGCTGACTGTGCAGCAGGTACAGAATACACTATTGGCCCTTTGACAATCATCTTGTTCTACTAACTAGATAATTTGTGTTTGTACTTTGTGTTTTCTATGCCCCAAGACCGTATTAGGGAGTCTGCCGTGAAACGCATATCCCTTTTGTTTTGTAAGGGATTTTCTTATGCTTTGGTTTCCACAACGCTGAAGAAACATGCATTACTATTTTTACCCGGGAGTGTGAACAGTAGCTTAAAATTTAACTTTTTCTACTCTTTTATCCGAATCAGTTGTCTGACTGCATTGGTGCACTTATTTACCTTGTGGAGGTTGAAGAATTTGCATGGGTTGAATTCCACCAGGTTACTAGCCTCTATCGTCGTCCATCTGCTCTTCATGCATTACTGTTTTTACCCGGGAGTGTGAACAGTAGCTTAAAATTTAACTTTTTCTACTCTTTTATCCGAATCAGTTGTCTGACTGCATTGGTGCACTTATTTACCTTGTGGAGGTTGAAGAATTTGCATGGGTTGAATTCCACCAGGTTACTAGCCTCTATCGTCGTCCATCTGCTCTTCTGGTGTAAAGTCGTCCCTGCATTCCTATGTTTAAAAAAATCCCTAAGGAGCATCACTCTTTCTCTCTCTCTCTCTTTCTCTCTCTCTCTTTCTCTCTTTCTCTCTCTCTCTCTCTCTCTTTCTCTCTCTCTCTCTTTCTCTTTCTCTTTCTCTCTCTCTCCCCCCTGTTGCTTTAGTGAGCAGATCGCTGGTTACATAAAGAACTTCGAAAGTTCTCTTACAGTCCTAAAGGAAGCTGACTGAAAATATGTCATGTTCTTGTCAAACTTCTTGATTGGTAAATTACTTAATGAATTGCGTGGGCTGTAAAAGGAAATCCTTGTTCTGAGGAAGAAAACCTATTTACAGAAGTCCCTTTCAAGTACAGATATGGATGCATAAATATGATTATCATCTGTCACAGAATTGTAAGTAAATATTCACAAACTGTTCGGGGGGGTGGTTAATAAGTCCAGCCAATTGCCCTGCTCACTGCTCACACCACCTCTATACCCAGGCTCTACTCTCTGGGCCACATGTAGTCTTTTTACTGACACCAGTACAATCTCACTGGCTAGTGCTTACACCTCCATGCCCACCTGTTTCCTAACTTACTTACCTATCCACATGCGCCAGCCACTGCACTTTTTATTGACCCACATCCTTATCACTATTTTGCCCTACTCTCTCTGCTCAATTCCCTTCCAAAGGCCAATCACTGTGCCTTCCCTACTGACACAATACTTACTCGCCACCCATTTTGCTGTCAACCCCCCCACTCCCAGAAGCACACTGCACTTCGTTTTAATATTTCTCTCCGCTTCACACTGCCCCCCAACAGACCTCCATACGCACTTGCTCTCCCCTTTTTTCTGACCCTCATTCACTTTCTCTCCCTTGTTTACTGACCCCATTTGCATCTCCATTGTCCTAGATTGAAGCCTCATTAGCACCCTTTTCCAATGTTCTCTAATCAGCAGGCTACCATTATCAGAGATTCCCACACCTATCCTTATGGAAGTCTTCAACTCACTCATTGACATTCCGAACACCTGCTGATTGACTCGTGTGCCTTTGCTCCACCCTGGCTCACTAATATCTCCCTGTTTTTATTCATTGGTACATTTCCTTGCTAACCACACCAGTATGCCCCTATGGCCAATCCTAACTAACCAACACTCCCACCCCTGCTTACAAGTAGCCCAGCCATACCCTCTGCTCTCTCAGCTCCTTTATGTGCTACTAGGTTTTCAATTTGCCGATCCAGCTGTTCATTTTTGCTCCCACTTCATTTACTTGCAGAACCTCATTCGCATCACCTTTGACTGGCCTTGCCGTACATGATCACTGACATCTACATATCGCCATCGACAGATGGCCCTCCATTGTCAGTTACTCCGAACCTATTGATCCTTCGTTTTCCATACTACGTCTTTAGGTACTTGCTCTTCTTTGTCAACGACTTGCTTTTTGGTTTAGTGGCTTTGCTGGTTTGTAAGCTGGGGTTTGAACCTAGGCAGCGGATGAGAAGACAAACACCTAGGGTCTTGTGGGAAACTAGCAGCAGTAGTGCAGGATGAGTAGTTTTCTGAAGGGGACTGGAACTGTCGTCTGTCCTGTGTGAGTGGACAAAGGTTTGACATGATGGTTGGAACAGGGGAAGATGGCATTCTTCTCTCCATCAAGACGGCCAGGTCATGGAGCACAGTTTAAGTCCCGCTGTCGGCCAGGAGGGTGTGCATGCCCCTTGTTTTGTTAACTGCCTTCTTTGGAAAAAAGCCTAGCGTGAGCAGCACAAATGATTGTCTATATCTGGTTATGGGATTCTCAAGACAAGGTTGTTCCATTTGTTCTGATTATTTTGTGCCCACATTATGTTTTATTTTTATTGTTATTGTTATCCATTCCCCTAATGCTTTCTCTATATCCTGAGCCAGCTTGGCAGTGGGGCTGTGTTTTTTTTATTTTATAGTTTCACTCTCTGGAAATCACATAGTGAACGTGGAGGAATTGAAGTGAATGACTTAATTCTCATTGTATGTGCTTTCCTCACTCTCTAGCCATAACAATAGTCAGTTAAGTTTGCTCCACTTTGCCCTGAGCGGTTGGAGGTAATTGGGGGCAAGCATCTTTATAAAAGTAACCTCCTGGTTGTGGTGTTTGATAGGACTGTATTGGGCAGCAGTTACCACTCTGCACATTGTTTGAGAGGCTTCTCTACTCCTGAACTAGGCCCAAGGAGGCCCTACTGGGAAGCCAGAGTTAACTACTAGACTATGCATGAATTAATTTGGTCTCATTGTTCTATTCACTTATGTCCACCTTTGGAAAACAGGAAAGGTGTTTTATATTTGAGTACTCGCAACTGGTGCCATTATTTAACATGTTTGAGAAGAAGATGGGTACATTCTTGAAGTTTATCAAACCTATTGATTGTTGGTAAACACCAGCCCACATAGGCAAATCATTTGTTTTCCAATTTTAAATTCGTTCGATGTTCAATAACCTTTCTCAACAAAATTTCTGTCAAGCACATTTGCATTAGAAAGCAATATTCTGGCTTTTTATTAGCACCACGTGTTTGCTTGATTTGGTATTTTTGAACAGAAAAAATCCCTGAAAGAAGTTGACTGAAAGAATGGTTTATTTTGATCCCCATGCATATTTGCACTCCTTCCCCCTGACCTGACCACATTTACTTGAGTCCAACCAACCCACACATTTAGCTGTTTTTCTACTGTCATATGTGCCAAGTGAACACTGAAAATACACTGCGACCTGCAGCTGATAAGGACATGTGAAGCTTACAACCTTATTGGAGTGTTGGACAAGAAATGTTCAATGCCCAGTGGAGGAAAGTTGGTGTTGAACTAGTAGGGAATCTTAAACATCAATGAACTTTCCTCGTATTTTAGAAAGCACAATAAGAGCACAATAAAACTGTGGAGTATGACAGGGTCGGTTCCTACAGTATGTAAAATTGACAAAAACAGCTAAGGGAATGCAGCGTTTTCCAGTCGCTCATAAAACATCAGAAGTTACAGTAGCTATGTTAAATTTAGCACAAGGTAAGAGATTGATTTCCAATCTGTATAAGGCGTCAAAGGTAAATGCAGATTATCCAGCGACATGACTTAAGATCATGAAAATGGGAAGAGGGTAGCAAGGATTACATTGAGGATATTGCCTGGAAGCGAGCATGCCTATATAACACAAGCCTTTGCAATGCAATCTTTCTCACCTTTGGAACCATATTAGTATGTAGCCCTGCAGGTCAGGCCAGCAGAGCGGTGGAAGAGTCAGTCATATGGCAGGCTTAGATATGAAAGCTGGGGCTATGTGAGTCTCATATTAGGTCCCACACTGACACTGTGCAGTAATACGTCATTGCTCAGATACGGTACACACCCGAGACTCAAGTCTGCAGTTACAATGTGCTTTGTAATGAATCTGACAATGCAATCTTGGAGAAAGGGCCATGGGGTGGGCGGAGGCTGCTGGGTGTGGCTGCCAGTGTTTCTGCCCGCTGGGCTTCTGGGTGTGTGCTTTAAGTGGTGTCTACTAGTGCATCTGTGCCAACAGCCCCAAGATGCAGGAAGTGTTGGCATTGGTACCCAGGCATCCTAGTGAAGGTGGTGTCCGCCGGTTTATGCGTGTCATACCGGTGTCTGCTTTGTGTCAGCTGAAGAGACACGCAACTCAATCCACAAAGCTAGAACGGAATAAACACATGCCAGCCAAGCCGCAGCCATTTCTTTAAATTTATTTTGTGATACGCAGAAGCCCCCAAAGGGCAATAAACAAGGGGAGCAACAATATGAGAAATACAGATTGAAGAGATTCATCGTATTTTCATGAGGAGAGTGGAAGGAAAGTTCACCGTGCCCATGCAACATTTTCTAAATATACAGATAGCAGTTATAAAACAAGACTTGTGCCCTGGGGTCTGCTCTGGAAGGGTTTCCATGTAAACGTGGAAGATGGGTGCATGTTTAGCAACAAAACGAGTACAACGTTACTACATGCGAGGTGGCAGCCTTGTCACCGCTACAGTAACTCCGGGACTGCACTTTCCGGGCAAGGTGTCCTGGAAGGAACTGCATCATATCCATATGGGCAACTTGGCAGGTCTTAAAAATAACATAAAAACAAACCCAGTAAGTTTGGGATTTAAAGTTAATCCAACTCAGATCGGACTGCAGCAACGATGTTGAGAGCATCAGTCTGTGGTATGCCTGCACCAGAGACACCGATGCCATGGTGTCCATCTTCCGTGTTGATGCCTGGGGCGAGGCTAACTGCCGAATGACCGTGTGCTTTGCCAAAAGAATGCCTCCCCGCACTGATGGAGAGCATGGAAAAAATGGAGGCGAGGTGTGTGTGTCCTCTCACTTGTTTACGCTGCTTTTGAAACACAGCCAAATTGGTAACGGGCAAGCAGCAACCTGGGAGATTTGCGGAGACAGATGAAGGTGCTGCTCTGGGGCAAGTGCATCAGAGTGAGCTTGAAAACGTAAAAGCCACAAACAAAACAAGGAACACGAAGGGTATGGGTGCGGGGAGGGGGCAGTGGCGCGTGGGAGTAAGAGGTGGCATCTGGGCGCTGCGCTGAGCTGAGCCAGGAAAACCCAGGCATAATGAGGAGGAGCGAAAACAAACAACAGAAAGGGTATAGATGGGGAGGTACAATGGCGCGTGGGAGTAATGAGTCCATGAAGGGGGCGCATCGATGAGCCTGGAAAACCTGTGCTTTCTACCTCAAAACTAAAAGAGTGCACAAGCACAAAGGAAAAAACTCTTTTGTGAAAGGATACACGTAATAAGCCAATACTCCAGCAGACAGGGGCGGAATGAAAGCCCACATACTGAATACACCATGTCTTCCAGACAGTGCATGTCCAGGCTCGACCTAAAATAGGTGCCAAGCAATGCAAGTTTTATATTGGTGGAATACAGTGTACTGCATAGAATATACTTCACCCCTACAAACTTGGCGAGGATTACCCCAGGCACAGCGATAAAATGCGCTAGATGCACAGAAGCAGACGCTTGCTTTGTACATATGGTAAACGAGTGCGGATTAGCAGCCAAAAATATAGGGTAGACTAGGTAGCTAAATTGCATCTGGTGACTAGACACCTGCCCATCCTCAAGATAAACAGAGTTTACTGTGCTATGCCCAAACGAAGTAGAGAAAAATAAAATATCATTTTGCAATATTTGGGTCAATTGTTGCTAAGTATCACGCAGTCTTGCATTGGATAAGCCCACAGGGCTCAAAGGTGAAAGTTTATATCACTTTAAAGATAGAGGAATTCCAATCATTGTAATTAATTAATCAAAAACCTCGTGTGACTTGTCTGATTGCATAAGATATTTTCTTTGCAGCATTTTTTTTATTGTTAATATAAAAATTGCTATATAAAATGTGTGATATCCTTACCACTTTTGTCTTGCAGTTAGTTTGGTTTTTGTTTTGCAAGTTATATGAAAATTCATATATCAGACGTTTTTAGTTTCCAGAAGTGTTAATAAATACATCACAAAAGTTACCTTTTTCATAGTTGAAGGGTCCCATACTGCCCTACGTTAACTGTACAGTGATACACTGCTCAATTCGGGATTTTTTTCTTCACTTTTTTTTCACGAGTAGGTGGGTAATTGTCGGTATTTAGCACCTGGAATTTCACCTTTTATGGATATTGATGACAAAAAGATATACGCACAGAGTTTGTTTACTAGCATTACTAAAGTACTGTGCTCAAATGACTGGACTACATTGGGTCAGCCCGCTTCCTAATACCACTTAGCAGCTCTAG